>NW_005187561.1:1254255-1264944 GCF_000239375.1 Pundamilia nyererei
AAAAAAACATATCGTGATATGAAAAAATCTCATATCGCCCAGCTCTAATGTCGACTATGAAAATTAGTCGACGTGAAATTTTACTGGCGACACGTCATATACTATTACCACGTAAATGTATTAGTATATAGTAGTTAATATTTTTTTTTCTGATGATCCTATTGATTATTGTTAAAAACACATCTGATTATTTTCACATTCATATGTTTCCTAAGTCATTAATTTAATTTGCTGTGAGACGAGACAACAGGGTGATATTCACAGGTGGGCAGACCTGAACATGTGAGGCACTGGAGCCTAGAACAGGAGGTTTGCCCGCAGGATGAGAGTTATTGAAATGATCGTTGACTAATTGACTAATTGAAGAAAAATTGGCAGATTAGTCAACTACCAAAATAATGTTTAGTTGGAGGCCATTTCTTTAGATGGAAGATATCTCCAAACACTCCATTTCGTGCTGTGCCTCTCTGAATCATGAAGTGAACATGCATGTATAAGCTGCAGTACCAGCAGGGGAGATCATATATTTAAAGCCAAGAAGCTCCTAGCGACCAAAGATAGTATGAAGTACAATCCTTCTATGCTAGTAACGATTAAGCTAGGCGGCTAATATGTATTTATATGTAAATGTGTTAATAATGTCTGTTTAAGCGCTTTCCCTTGATAATTTTCATTTTGGTTTGAAATGAAATATTTCCCTCTGCTGTTACTGAGCTTACTCAGCTTCTGCATGCGTGACTGTGTTATAAATAGGCACAGTGGACTGATGTATCTATTATATGCTTGACCTTAATACTGGTTTGAACAGAGACCGTTCATTAAAAGTTGCACATTTAAAATGTATCTGCTGCACCAGTGAAGTGTCTCTGTTTCTAGTATGTGTCACACTTTTTCGAGTTTCACTTAGGTTAGGTATGTAGCGAGTGTTTGCAAACAAGTCAATATCTTCCATGCAGTCTGCTAGTGACTTAAACAATCTCAGGGAGGGTTTTGGTGCAGCATTTTAATTCTGATTGTGACTCAGCGATGACCAACAGCTTCTAGCAACCACTTACCAACTGGTTGGAGAATGCACATTTTTTCCAGAGACTGCTAGGGAGTTTCCAACCATTGTAAATGAGGCCTAAGCTAACAAAGAATATAACATTTGTGGGCCAGACAACTAAAAGAGGCTAAAAATTCTAGTTAAAAAAAAGAAAAGTTAAAAAATCTATCCTAAATTAACTTACAGTCAGTAGATATGCTTACCTGTATTTGCAGCTCTATATGCACATAATTTCCATGTACAACCTTCCCACAGCAAACTGGCCATATTCTTTGACAAGTAATTTATCTTGTTGAAAACACTAACTAAACAGTCGCCCCACAAGAACGTGTCAGTGTTTAAACTAAAGACAATAAAGTAATTTTTATGACAGTAGTGATAATGGCCTTTGTTTCTAATGTGCCTTAGATTCCATTGCCCAGCCTGTGCTAATACTGAAAACATGGCACACAGATACAGTTTTAAGGGTTATAGCACAAAACAAAACCATACTTAATGTGCTAGAGAGTAATGAAGGTTAATCACGCACACCTTTATGCATTGCTACAGCTATAAAGTGAATCTTTGTCTCCCAGCAGGATAGAGATTAATCATAAGCTGGTATTTGTTGAGCCTGTTAGGACTCAGAAACCCTGCATGTGGTTTTATGGGGATACTATAAAGTAGCTGATGCTGCAGCTTTTATATACCAAATTAATAATTTTGCTTCAGTGAATGGGCTGTTAATGGTTTCCAAAGCATAAGACAGTAATTTCCCCTGATGTTCTAAATGTCAACAGCTGACAGTGGGAAGCTGTAAAGCTGTGACTTCTTGTTTTGGAGCTAAAATCAAACTTTAAAAGCAGAACCTAAAGCAGAACAGCTGTTTGTTTGAACCTCTTCCTATCCCCTTTGTGTCTGAAACAGTCTGTATATCTATGTTCTATGTGAAGCAACAGAATGAACTGAACTTGAATCTTTAAATGCTTCAATGAGTGTGATGTGAAACAAAGAACATACATGTCCTGATTGAACAAATTTAAACTGGAGCGCTCAAACTTGAGAGTCCCAGTTTAATTAAGCAGTTACACACGTGGTGCACATAAGATTCAAAGAAGCCTGTAAAACTTTGGCTGCAGTGTTTTTGATCTAATGTTTGGTGTACATGTGTGAGTTAGAAGCACACCAGGGTTGCATGCAGCTGTCTAAGAGGATCTCTTGCTGTTATGTGATGAAATACCCTCAGTCACCTTTTTCATTGCACATTGTATAGGTTTCCATAAACTGTATTTGTTTTCCATTAGAAATTCTGATTTAATTCAGTAGATCAATCAAAATAGTTCAAACTAAGATAACTGTTAACAAAGCAGAGAACAGGAAATTGGCTTTACCAGATTTTATGAAGGTGAATATTAACATCGTATTGATGTTAATGATAGACAAAGTGTGTCTGACATCTGCCAAAGTTAGCTGAAGCCAGAATACTGAAATGGTTCATATATGGTGCTTTTGTACTTGAGCAATCGAAGCACTTTACACAAGCTACACCTAAGTGCTTTCTATTTAACATTGTCACGCAGATGAACACATCAGAGCAAGTTCAGTATCAGGATTCTTTGGCATACAGACAGGAGCAGCCATGGATTGAACCACTAACCTTCAGATTAGTAGATGACCTGCTAAAACTCCTGAGCTACAGCCCAGTGAAAGACTGGATGTTTGCTTGTATAGTGCAGTACAGCTGCAAGTCTTCCTCGGCCTCTTCCTCCTTGCGCTTTATGCCATCTTTGAGCTGACTGTGTTATAAATTATGGATTACAGTGAAATGCCTGGTGTCTCTCAAACTGCTATGTTCCACTGACCCATATCTGCTGTTTGCATTTCTTCACGCTCCTGTTCTTTAAGCCTTGTGTTTATATTGACTGCAGTGGGTTTAAAGTCTAGTCTGATTCCTGGCAAGGACTGCAAGAGCAGACAGAAAGTTATACTAAACGTCGCATGATGCATCTACAAAAAACAAGAAATATTACAATGTGTGGAAATATGTGCCACGTGTAACTCACAAAGAGAAGTCCAATTATTCTATCCTAAAACTATATCAAGAGACATTTCATTCAATATTTGGTATTGCACTAAAGAATGTTGAACACAAGCTATGTTGTATCGTTCACATTTTCCTGTGTGAAAGTAGTTCACAGACAGACACACAGTTACTACAGCAACTGAGCTCTTAAAACGTCTTTTTTTTTGAAGCACCACAGACAAGCTGGAGCATCAAAGGTGAATGAATCAGTTTCTGTTGTTTCCACCTGTATAGAAATGCTGTTTACAGAATAGTTTCAGTTTTAAGATGAAACTATATTTGTAACAATTTTTTAAAGATTTGTGTCTTCAACAGGAACCAGACAGCCTGGGGCTGAGAAACTAACATTTATTTGTTTTGGTATTTTTGGAGGATTTATTAATAGAAGGAAAAAATACAGACTACTAATCTTAACCTTTATCAGTGTGATAGTAATCACTTTGGAGGAAACACTGATCCTGTGTTATATTTATGTCTTTTAGTTAATTTGAATCCAACAGCTAAGAGTGGACAGCAGTGTGAGTTTGCCTTCTGTTGACCAAAGATGAGGGAATAATTTGTGTTTTAACTTGATCATATCTGGCAGCTGACTTGTCCCCTGAATATAACCCTTCTGCGTTTTAGATTTTAGAAGCTCAAAAACAAGATAATCTCTTTTTTCTTTCAAGTATGTTAATTATTACAGAAATAGTCTTATCACTAAGGAGAAGATTAGTCTGAATAAATAAGATAACATTTATGAAGATTAATTGCTATCATCGCCCAGGCAGCCAAAACTCATGCGTGTGCTTAATTTTGTATTCTACTGATGTTTATTTTCTGGGCTGAATCTGTACATGAATATCCTGAACTCCTGAAGGAGCATCAAAGAGTTTAGGAGACTTTAATCATCCAAATAATTTTGAACATCCACTATAGCTATACACACTGGTGTTTAGTTTGTTTTAAAGAAGACAGAAAACCAAAAACATTCAGATTAAAAGATTACAAATCTTACTTTGAGAGGACGCATTGGTATATTCTAAATAATAATTAATAACTGCTGACTCAATATATTCTCTGTCTTACAGTGATCATGGGAGGCTGTTGACATCTGATCTCCCCGTTAGCTCAGAGGACGCTAGAGTAGCTCGAAAACACCGCCGGGTGTGCAGTCACTGGTCCAAACATGGCTGCCCATCGAATCAGAGCCACGACGAACAACAACGCTTCCCTGCCTCGCTGCAAATCAGAGGGAACGCTCATCGATCTCACCGAAGGAGTGTCAGAAGCCAGTCTCACCGATGTCAAAGGTCAGCAGGCCTGAAAAGCGTATTGAAATTAATGACACAAGAGTCATTTATTTCTTTTTTTCTGTTTTGCTCTCAGGTTTGAAGTACTTTACTTTAAATAAGCTGATTACAATTTTTCAGAGATAAACTTTGATAAATACTACTTTTAAGTGCGTTTTAGGGTACATTTTTCAGTATTGTTAAAACTAGGAATAAAGTTTAAATAAACCCCAGACTCAGCAGTGAACTTCTTTAGATGCAGACTCTGTTTTGTAGTTGTGTTTATGGGGATTATAGGTACTATCTTTGATAATTGTAGAGCTCTGTAAAATCCTGTGTAAACAACTCCACAAAGAACATTCTAACTCATTCCGCATTGAGCCATCATTCTGCCATACATATTGTTGTTAAGTGTAGGTAAGATACACAGGAACCAAACCACCCCCCAAAAACAACAACAACAACAACAAAAAAAACCAAAATAGGGGCATGAAATAGTGAGAGAGCTTTCCTTCCATGTCTGCACATCTGGTAGTGACACTCCATAGCTGAATATAAATGGCCCAGGTTCTGCATATGTAGACAAAAAAATATTTAGTTCTTGAAATAATTTGTAATAAATAAAAATTTGTTAAAGCCCTATTTCTAGAATTTTAGAAGTTAACCCTACTTCTCTATAGAAACACTGAAAAGTTGATGACTAGCACTTGCCTTATATACATAATGATGTATTTCACCACAAAAATATCACACTTTCATGTTTTATTTATTTATTTTTTTCCAGTGCCTTCTCCCAGTGCCTTACGACTGGACACAACTGCCTCCTTTGGCACTGCCAGGGAGGTTGTTGCCATTAAGGACTACTGCCCGTCTAGCTTCACCACCCTGAAGTTCTCTAAAGGAGATCGCCTCTATGTTCTGGACTCGTCAGGAGGAGAGTGGTGGTATGCCCACAATAACAAAGAGATGGGTTACATTCCTGCAGCATATGTGGAGCCCATTAACTACAGAGACTCGTCCTTCAGCGACAGTGGGATGATTGACACTGTGGGAGACTGCAATGAGGAGGCAGCCAAAGAAATGGACCTTCTAGGCGAGTGGGCAGGAGTGATTCTTAAACCAACCACCTTCCAAAATGGAAATCCTTTTGCAACTAACCATACCTCTACAAATCCCTTTCTAAACGGGGGTCCCCAGAGCTCACTTGATCAAAACAGTAATGAAAAATCAGTTGATCTTCTTCTGTTTGATACCGTCACTCCATCGTTGCCCAAGTCCACCAGCAGCACTGCTGACATTAATGGTTTTGGCAGCGGTGTTATCAGTTTGAACCCTGTAAGTCCTGTGGGGGTTGGTCAGGTTATGCGCAGAGACAACCCGTTTTTTAGAAGCAAACGTTCCTACAGTCTGTCGGAGTTATCCATCCTGCAGGCACAGTCCGATGCTCCTCAGGCCTCTGCTAGTTTCTTTGGAGGCCTTAAAGCACCAGCACCAGAGCAGTTTCAGAGCAGGGAGGATTTCCGGACTGCATGGCTTACACACCGCAAGTTGGCCAGGTCCTGCCATGATTTGGATTCCCTTGGCCAGAACCCAGGCTGGGGCCAAACGCAGCCGGTGGAGACTAACATCGTATGTCGACTAGACAGCTCAGGCGGAGCTGTCCAGCTTCCGGAAACCAGCATCAGCATCCATGTACCAGAGGGCCATGTCGCCCCTGGGGATACACAGCAGATCTCAATTAAAGCTCTGCTAGACCCGCCGCTAGAGCTCAACAGTGACCGCTGTACCACTGTCAGCCCTGTGGTGGAGATTAAACTCAGCAACATGGAAACCAAAACCACTGTTACCCTGGAGATGAAAGTGTCTGTTGTGGTAAAAATGGAGAGCAGGCAGACTACTGAAGTCTTGTGTGTACGAAGTGATTGTAAAGAGGGACCTTACACTCCTGTTCCTCAGGCATACATGTATGGAGACACAGTCCAGGTGTGCCTGGATAACCTTGAGCCATGTATGTACGTGTGTGTCGTGGCTCAGGCTCAATCCTTATCTCCAAATTCCACAGTTTGGGAGCATGTGGTTAAGAAGATAACTTTGGGAGTGTATGGTCCCAAACACATCCATCCATCCTTCAAAACAGTGGTGGCTATGTTCGGCCATGATTGTGCGCCAAAGACACTGTTGGTGAGTGAGGTTGGCAAGCAGGCCCAGTCTGCACCACCAGTTGCTCTCCAGCTCTGGGGCAAACACCAGTTTATCCTGTCCCGACCGCAGGACCTTCGTGTAGGAGTTTATTCCAACATGGCCAATTATGAGGTAAAGGCTAGTGAGCAGGCCAGGGTAGTTCGAGGATTCCAAGTTAAGCTAGGCAAAGTCAGCAGGCTTGTCTATGTCATTGCATCACGCGCAGACGATGTGTCGGATTTCACCCTAAGAATCCAGGTCAAAGATGACCAAGATTGTATACTGGCCCAGTTTTGTGTCCAGACACCAACACCGCCACCCAAAGCAGGCCCAAAGACATCAGCGCAACGGCGATTCCTGAAGAAGAAGGAAGTTGGTAAGATTGTCTTGTCTCCTCTTGCCATTGCCACTAAGTATCCTGTTTTTCAGGACAGGAGAATAAACAACCTGAAGTTTGGAAAGTTAATCAAAACTGTCATACGACAAACAAAAAATCAGTACTTGCTTGAATATAGGAAAGGAGATTTTGTAGCTCTGTTAAGTGAGGAGAAGATCAAGCTGAAGGGCCAGTTGTGGACAAAAGAATGGTACATTGGATATTATCAGGGCAGAATGGGACTTGTTCATTGTAAGAATGTGCTAGTGGTCGGCAAAGTTAAGCCAATTTACTTCACTGGGCCTGACCTCACAACCTCATTGTTACTTGAGCAGATACTGAAGCCCTGCAAGTTCCTCACATATATTTACGCCTCTGTAAGAACTATATTGATGGAGAACATTGGCAACTGGCGAGCATTCGCAGATGCACTTGGATATGTCAACCTACCCTTAACGCATTTTTGCCGCGCTGAGCTGGACAGCGAACCAGAGAGGGTTGCATCAGTGTTGGAGAGGCTGAAGGAAGACTGCAACAATGCCGAGAGCAAAGAGAGGAAGTCCTTCCAGAAAGAACTCCTGACAGTAAGTTACTACCTTGGCATCCTCCTCTGTAGCAGTGACATAGCGTTTTCTTTGAGCAACCGATTTGAAGAAATGAAAATTGTTCTTTTCTGTTTTAACTTTTCAGTTTCATTTCGATACATTATGGCCTTCATTGGTCCAATTAGAGGCATTATTTGTTCTTTATCCCCTTGGTTGGACACTTGTTTCTTAAAGCAAAATTATCCCTCTGCTGTGTTATCTTCCCACAGCTGCCTTAGGATTTAGGCTGTGGTCCAGTCTACTGATTCTGCTGGGAGTGCAGTCAATAACTGCTGTGTAGGCATCGGGGTCTAATCAGGACCGAGGAGCTATGCAGAGCAGCAGAATACTTTGTCCCCATGAGTATGCTGATCCTACAAATCCAATAGATAGCATAGACTGCACTTGTAATTTTTTTACTTTATGTGCAAATAAATCAAATACCAGGAAAGAAAAAAAAAGTGTTGAGAGCTTAATGAAACTGGCTCTTACTCTGGTATGTACACTAAGACATTTCAGGAATGGAAACAATGATACTGAATTAATTAATTCTGTGAGGCTAACGTGTGATTGATGATGAGAAGTAACCCAAACTCTATTTTTTGGTGAAAAATGCATGTTTTTCATTTGTGTCAGTTCCAATTACTATGATTTTGACCAGTGGTTGTGACAACTTGGGAAACAAATCCCGTATTCTTAGGTTATCATTAGGGGTTAGGGTTAGCGATACAGCTCAGCCAGTTAGAAAGAAACACAGGTGCTTGTCAGCTCATAACAAAAACCCTTTTCTTTACATCTCTTTTTTCAGTTGGGCTTTAAGTAGAATATCAAATGTGGAACGCTTTAGCGAAGTTTAACATTTTTAGGGATTTTACTGGGGCTTTTCTTCTAAAGTGAACAGATGTGTCTGAAGCCTGGTCATTATGCTTATGTATTGTGTTTTTTTCTTTTCAGTGCATTCAGCCTTTTTTTTTTCTCGGAGGGGGAAAGGCCAAAATGCTGAGCTGTGCTCACTGTAAATGTGCAAACCAGCTCTGTCTGGCACTCAGTTATACATCTTCTGTCATGGAAATGTGGATTTTCGCCTCAGCGCCTCAGGCTGTCTGGATATCGAGCCTCATCCTTACATGCCTAAACACACTGTTTGTGGAACTGTGCTCCGTAAAATTTGGCATTTTTCATTTTACGACTTACATTTTACATGTCTGTGTGCCCCTGAAATATTACTTTTTAGTGGGCTGTGTCCCCTTTTGACTTGAGGCACTGTTTCTACGCTTTGTTTCTGTATCAGTACATTATCCTCCTGAGAGTTTCTCGGAGGTCACAGACATCTTACAGCTGAAGTAATGCCGAGCAGAAACACTGTAATTTGCACAGGGTTGTAAACACTAGTTAGAAACATTTATAGACAGAGAAACTGCAGTATGGAAAAGAACATAATAAAAGGTGGTGACTGAAAATATGCCCTGCTTGGTAGTTTGAACATAGGCCTGTTTTTATGTTATTCCTGTCTGGATTACACATAAACTACTGGTTACTCTCAGGACAATCAAAGCACGCAATGATCACTCAGATTCAGTATCACGAACGGTTGTTTTACCAGCGTACATATTCTCGTTTGACCGATGTGCAAACACTGCTCCCCCCCCCACCCCCGAAAGCAGAATCATTTGCGTGATCAAATCTTCCCTCCTCTGGAAATTGAGCTATTTTCTGTGTCGGGGGGACATTCTCCAACGATTCGCCTGTGTGCCATTTGACGTGCCATTTTGAAATCTATTTTTAGACGAAAGAGAACCAAATCAAAAGCACTGTGGCTGCACCAAAGAGCAGTCTTTGTGTTAAAATGTATGATGCTTTTTTAGTGTGCTTTGATTATTAGTAGAGAAAAGGAACATTGTATGTATATATGCACACATCCAGTCCTGCAATACATCTTCCTTCGCAACGATTATGAGCTTCAGTTTAAGCTGCACCTGTATTGCAGAGGCACAAAAGGTATTATGTTATGAGATGATTATGTTATGTGCTTATATTGTAACTTGGCCACTGATGTATGCTGTGTTCCAGAGTCTGTGCTTAAGGTGACATCTTTATAAGCCATGTTTTGGTCCACCAACCGTCCAGAACTAATTTTCTGTAGTTTAGAACAGAAACTGAGCAAATCTTCACATTGGAGAGGCAGAAACAAGACAACGATTTGAGACTTACTTCTGCCATGTGAGTAACTTGCAGATCTTTTATAAACCGTAACAGGAAGGCAGAACAGCAGGGAAGTCTGTCACTCAGACTAATTCCCCATACATCTGCATGATGTTTTATTCAGAAGTAAAATCAGTAGGGCTGTACTGCTGTGCTCATATTCATATAAATCCATCAATTCTTTTCTTACATTTTTTAATTTCCACAACATGTTGGAGTGTTTATTACACTTCAAACCAATTAGCTGGTTTCAATTTAAAATATTATTTCTAATATTACGACAACCGCGGGTATTTTCTGGCGCCACCATCAGGTCAGGGTGTTCTTACACTAACTAACTTAGTGTAGCTAAGTTTTTCGTTGTTGTTGTTTTTTTAACAGTAGTCAGAATACTAAACTAGGATTAAAGTGAATTTTTTTTGGTTTGCTGAGAGTGATTTTCAAAGAGCAATACAGTGCATTCTAGTGTTTTTTTCCATAAGGTTTGTTTATATCAACAGGCAGGGACAAGCTTGACTTCTCTGTCGATACCTTGGGAGTACAGCTGGAGATTTATTTCAGCTGTCTCTGTGTGACTAACTGGAGTCTGTGATTTTTTTCAGTCATTATGAAAAAAAAAATCTGTGTCTCATCTAAACAAAATAAGCATTTTCTTTCTCATAATAACACAGCCATAGATGGTAGATGTTTTAAAGGAAGTAAAGGGGAGACATGCTGTGGACTACATGAACATTTAGCATCCTAAACAGTGTAATAAATGGGGAGTGATTTCAGATTTATGGACAGCTCAGTTGGCAACAGAAAAATAAAGTGGCATTATGTTAAAAAAAAGAAAGAAAAGCATTTACACTAGTGATGGGATTTCGGGCTCTTTTTAGAGATCCGGCTCTTTCGGTTCGGCTCTTTCGGCTCCGAACCGGCTCTTCAGGTTGTTTTGTTGCTTTAATTAATTTATTATTAACAATAAT
>NW_005187561.1:1266640-1280553 GCF_000239375.1 Pundamilia nyererei
AAAATAAAAGCTATACTATACGCTTCTTCTGGGCTATATTCTCAGCAGCATATTAAACATATCAGGTCCCC
The DNA here is from genome assembly GCF_000239375.1 of Pundamilia nyererei. Taxonomy (NCBI): domain Eukaryota; kingdom Metazoa; phylum Chordata; class Actinopteri; order Cichliformes; family Cichlidae; genus Pundamilia; species Pundamilia nyererei. The sequence goes on from NW_005187561.1 coordinate 1,266,712, forward strand.
ATAAGGAGAATCATGTGCTAACGGCTGTCTAAATGACTCGGGTAAAGTTTGTAGCATGCATGATTGTTGTTTTTGTCTGCTTCCACTTGTCTTTGCACTAGGATGATGTCGGCATAAATGTGAAATCATATTCGTTGTGTTCCCACTAGTGCTGTCAGCATTAATCTGAAATGATGTTAACGCCACAACACGGCAAATCTCCGTTAACGAGCTACCGCGGATCGCCCCGTGCGTGGGGCTGGACGGCCAACACGTTAACGAGCTAACTGCGCTAACGCAGTAGTTCCCACCATGTAATTGAGCATTGCGTGGCACATCCGACATACTGTTTTACTTTTGTCCATAACGCGCTTACCTTCAGGGTCATACGTCACATGAAGACCAAAATAGTTCCAAAGGCCAGATCTGAATGCGGGTGGGGGAGGTTCAATTTGCCATGTTGTAATGAGCTTAGCTTCTGTCTTGCTAGCTTGCACTGCGCTCAGTGGATCCGCGTTCGACAGTGCAGCCTAGGCGGAGTAGTCAAACGCAGATCCACTGCGCTCTCAACACAGACAATAGTTGATAAAATAAATTCAAAATTTTGTATTGTTCGATACAAATGTATACCGAACCGAAAGCACTGTATCGAACGGTTCAATATCGATACGAGTATCTTTGCACCCCTAATATGTATATATATATATATATATATTTCTTTGGGGTGAAACCAAAAGGAAAGGCTAACCTAAGCACCCGGCATTTTACAAAAATCCTTGCACACCTTAAATGACTGACCCTCACAGTCTGAATTGGTGTCATTAGGAATGCTGGGAAGGTGAAAATCATGGTGGATCAATAAATTACCTATCTCTAAGCTGGTGAGCAATTTAGAAGGTGCTTTGAAGTGGAAAGATTTAGAAAATCTTAGACTTCAAGGATTACTGTATTCCCTTCAGAAGGACAGTAACAAAACCTATTCCAATGTAAGGGTTTGTTGGTAGGGGGGCTGGGCCATATCATACCGTTCATGGTAATACTGGTATAATGTTGGGCAATGATAAGAAAATGAAATATTGCGATAGAATATGGGTAAAACGTGCATGCGCAAATGGCGGAAAAAGCATGGCGGCGACGCAGAATGAGAAGGGCGAAAGCGGATTGTTGAATGAAACGGATGAACCAGAATTGGTTTGTAAAAATGCTGCAACTTCAGTGGTGTGGAACTGGCTTAGCTTTCGTCCATCAGATACAGAACAAAGCATTATTTTTGGTAGAGCATGCTAGCGGGCCGTGGTTATTACCGTGTTTTTTGGAAAATACGGCACACTTAAAATCAATATTTAGATTTTTCTGAAAATAGACAGTGCCCCTTATAATCCCGTGTGCCTTATGTATGAATTCTGGTTGTGTTTACTGACCTTGAAACTATTTTATGTGGTACACGGTGCTCGAAAGTCTATCGTAGGCAGGAACCTCGCGGAGTGATACAACATAATATTACCGTATTTTTAAGTTTTGTGGATATTATACGTGGTTATGCTGAGGATATGTCGGCTAATTTCCACTGGAAATGCCTTTTGGTTAAACTGTCAGCAAGGAATTTGCATTTGCACTGTTAAATTTTTTATATAACTTTAATGCACGTAAAAAACAGCTGCTTGTTTAAGTGAAAATGCAGTGATTTTTTTTTTTGCACTGATAAAATTGTGGAGTTGTAAAGTATTTTGTCTAGTGTCAATTATATCGTCAGTTATATCGTTATCGCAAATTTTCAAATGTATATCGTAATAAATATTTTTGGTCATATTGCCCTGCTCTAGTAGGATCCAGAGGTTATAATTGATCTGATGGGGGTTGTAGGAAAGATTTATTTAAGGCATAGACCGAGCAGGCTGACACATAAGAATAAACCTCCCTTTCCAGAGCAGACCATCAGAATGTTTGTTTAATAAAGTTTCTGGTTCAACTCACTCGAGGCTGGCATGCAAATCTCACAGCATTGAGCCCATTGGATTACTTGAGAGTGTATGGAGGAGGGAACATAAAGACAGTTGGGAGGGCCTCCTCCTATGTCTGGATCATGTTGTCTGGTCTTGGTTGACTGTGGCTTCATGTCAGTCTCTCCATGTTAGTTCACCCATACTGTATTTATGGGAGGAGCATCGGGACATTCTTTGGGAATCTGTGTTTGGTATTATATCCCTGGATTTCAAGCAATAGGTAAAAGGAAATTTAGAACACCCACAAACAGTCCCTACACAGCATGACAAGGACTCGACCTCTTAGAGCTGTGGTGTCAAGCTCCAGTCCTCGAAGGCCAGCATCCTGCTTGTTTTTGAGATATCCCTGCCCTACCTGCTGCTGGTTACCTGGATCAGGTGTGCTTTGCCAATAAGAAGGAACCAATGTTTCCACTCCCTCTGGGGCTAGCTTAATGGCAACATCGTTGTTCTTTTCAGATGAAGATAGACAGGATGTAGCTTACCATCTGAGCCAATGTTCTGGGAGATTGATTGAGTAAGGGAGGCATCTACATCAATAATCTAAAAATCTGGGGGAATAGGCAGGTTTGGAAGTCTGTATCGGCTTCTGGAGACCAGAGAAAGGAGAGAGTTGGTGTGGTGAGCATAGCTAGAGGAGCCAGAGTTCTGCTGTTGTTCTGCTGCAGAAAAGCAGGGTAACTAACTGATAAGCAGGCAGGTAGGTTGATAATCAAAGTCCAATTCCAGTTTAGCTTGGAAGTCAGTTGTGAATTCTTCTTAGGGGCCACAAGCGTATAAAGCACACACTAAGAGTTTCCTAAAGATGAAAACAGCGGGTATGTATTTGTGAAAAAACCAAAGCATGAAAAGAAGAGTCTAACGTTACAGCTACTGAAGCTGAACTTGCTGGGGAAGGTGGATGGGAGAAACCTGCCTTTAAAAGCACAGAAGTGTGATAAAGAATGGGCATGAGGTGTGTGCATCCAGCTGCTTCACAATCTTATTAACTTCCATGCACCAGGGCGGCAACCTGCACACACACGAGAACACTCTCCAGAGCAAGAGAGCGTGACACTAAGGGTTTTGTGACAAAGATATGTCGGGGGAAAAAATTGAGATGTAGAATGAAAAATGTCTGACACAGTGTAAAATCACAGATTTCTAACTTTTCTGATTTTTTTTCATGAAATCTGCAATTAGGTCCAAGTATAATCAAGTTTCTGTTAAAGGTTCTATAAGTGAGAATTAGAAGCCTGATATAATGTAGCGGCAGATAGTTTTTTCCTATGAAAATATATACAGGAGCAGAGAATGAAGTCACTCTCCCTGTGTGTGTGTTGTAATCTGAGATTTTTTTATTATATGTTTTGGTAGCTAATCTGTGTGTGCATGTCGGTGCATGTGAGACCCTCCCTGTGAAACTGTTATGGAAAAGCAAAGAGAGAAAATGATGTGACGTGGTTTCATTTTCAGCTATTCTGCTGGTGTTTTCCTGTGCTTCACCCACAGCAGCAGGAAAACCTCAGCAGACGATTTCATAGTGTCGGGCTGGACACCAAATTCATTCAGTGTCATTTGGTTGCATTCTGTTCACGAAGAAATTAGATTAAAAAGGAATTTCAGCAGCTTGAGAGTTTCAGTCTTGTCATAAACTGTAGTTGTTTCTATTAATTTTTCATGCTTTGTTTCAAATTGTACAAAGCTATTATCAAGCAGCACTTCTTAATGTTCAATAAAATGCTGTAGATGCCATGCAAGCATTCAGATTTCATGTTTTGGGAGATACTACTGCTGTGAGCCTAAGAAAAAGAGCAGAAAAGTTGAATTTTAACATATAACCTAAATCATTTTATTTTTTAAAGTTGCAATGCTACTTTTCTAGGGCGTTGCAAGGGATTCACATACTTCAGACACATTAAGGTTTCCTGATAACAGTACACTTTTATCAAAGAGCGAGACATCTCCCTCAGGGGTTAGTAGAGACCCACCCATTTCAAAAAATTGAACAATATTTATTGATGTTATAAGAAAATTACATGATTTCAACACTATGTTGCCCTAAACCGAGTGCTGTGTGATTGAGAAATTCTGGACAAGTTTTAACAGGCTCTCTCGGTCCTGCACTCCCCCTGAAGTTTCTTTTTAACTCACTCCATTCCTCTCCCCTTATCTGCTCATGGCCTGTTGTAACCTCAACATGATGTTTGGGCACGTTCAGGTTTTTACACTAAACTGTAAACCTGCCTGCTAGATGCTTACTCACTCGCCAACATTGATTTGCCTTTGCAGTAATAGTGTGCATTTTAATGGAAAATGGCTAAAGCAGTAGAAATATTAGGAAAATCTCTCTGCAGCTAAATCATAAAAGTCTGAGGGAATAAACTTGTAAATGTTTAATGTTTTTCTGACAAGTCAGTGTCATAACCTTTCTGTCTTTCTCTTCCACACAGAGGTAGAAACGGATTAAATCCAATTTTTATGATAATTTGCCAGCATTTGTGTTAGAAATATAAATGACAATGACAAAACATGTATTATTACAACTATTAAAATTCTTTTGCAAATGCAGTCATTTTATGTTATGACAAGGATTGGATGGTTAAAGGGAAATGTATAGACACCTAAGTCTATTACTTAAACACATTAACCTTACGTCTGAAAGACCCCTGGCTCGATTCCGAGGGGTACAAACAAACCCAGCCTGACTGGGTCTCACATTGCTGTAGTCCTAGTCCTTCTCCCAAGCCTGAGTAAAATGTGAGGAAGAGGAAAAACATGTGGCAAGTCAACATGTGGATACATCCACTGTGGTGGCCTCTTGGGAAATAGGGGATCAGCTGAAAGTACCTTCTGTTGATGGTCATTTGCAGTAGTAATGCAACTAGGGCTGCCACAAACGATTATTTTGATAGTCGACTAGTCACCGATTATTTTTGCGATTAGTCGACTAATCAGATCATCATCCATTGGACATACAGCTTATTGCACCAGCAGCATCTGGTCTTATATAACTATCATTAGCTTACAGCTTGAAGTGTTTGTGCTAACTAAAAATAAAGACAAGATGGTAGTTTATTAATTTTTAATGAAATTTGCAGATTGTTTCGGTGAAGTTTAATAAACTCCTTGCTTTCTAAAATATAACAGGACACCGGAGTATATTCTCCAGCGTCTCACACTTCTGATAATCAGCTGTCTGCTTGACAGTTTTAGCTGTGCAAAAAACTATACCTTTAATCTCAGCCAAACCGATTTACTCAGGAACAAATAAAATACTAAAGAAAGCCAAACAATAACATTTTTAAGTTATCTAAGTGACTTATATATATGTTTAACCTGACTAGCGAAAGACGGCGGTGGGTTTGAAAACGATTTGCCGGGAGTCCGGTGTTCTCACGGCTCTAGTGAGCCTTGCCCCCGCCTAGCTAACGAGCTAGTGGGTAACAGACGTCTCCGAAAACGTCGGAGCGCTTTTGAAAATATGTGGTGTCCTGATAAACTGAGCAGATATTTGAAGTTTACACAGCTACATTCTCGCCTGAAAATATGTTAAACGTTTATTTTGTGACCCAGAAAGAATAATAAGAGTAAAGTTAAAACTAACTAGCTGCCGCCATTGTTGACAACTGCGCTGGGCTGCGCTATGAATTCTGGGACACAGCTTCTTCTTCTTCGGGGTTTAACGGCAGCTGGCATCCTTGTACATGCAGTGCTGCCATCTTCTGTTTCAGTCCGTTATTACACTCTTAAATCCTACTACTCATTCCTGCGTCCTTTGTGATCTTACAAAGCTTCAAACGATGCGTCGACTATTAAATTAGTCGTCGACGATTTTAATAGTCGACATAATCGTGACTAGTCGACTAATCGTGGCAGCCCTAAATGCAACAGTAAATGTAACAGTGTTACATGCCGTTATCATCAGTGATCACTTTGAAGAAAGTAGTGGAGTGTGATGGACCTCCTGTGGTGCTCTTAAAATGGGTCTTTAAATGACTGAAAAGACCAACTCCACAGACTCTTTCAGTGTGGACACTGATGTGAGTGTGCTGTGGCTTTTCTGTGGCAGCTTGTTCATTTTCATTGAAAGAGTGAAAAAAAAAAAATCTCCTTGCAACTTTGTGAGGTATTCCCAGTATGATGTGTAACATTTTTTGAGGTTTCTCCAGATATCCTCTGAGCATCATTTAAGTCTGATTAGGCTTTTGTGTTTCGATTTCTGTGGTTCCATCTCGATGGTGGCAGGTCAGTGCTGGCTTCCTCAGTAACACTGATGTTAGTTTTCTTTTCTTGTCAGTGGATATGCAGGACTTTCAAATGCATCTCTGATATTAGGATTCAGGGTTGCTCTGTGCCTGCTCAAAGTAATTGAGGTCTCTGGTCCATATCAGTCTGGTCAAGATAAATGCCTCATAGATGAGTAGGGTACTTCCATACAAACTCAGGCAAATCTAAAAATGGAAAGAGTACAAAACTATTCAGAATCAGTTATAGTGAAGTGCCTTCAGTATATTTAGTGAAGCCATGCAAAATGTTATTCTTAATACTGTAAAATTTTAATGGTTAAAAAACATATTAAAGCTGTACAACCAAATAAGTTTTGAATTCAAGTAAAAAATTCAAGTATCACAATATGGTAATATTATCGGTAATCTAGAGATTTTTTCAGGTCTTTTTTTTTCTACATCCATTCACAGCAACATTGTCAAGAGATATATCATAGTTTCAATAACAAAAACATGACACTGGTTTCTATTACTGTTTGACATAGAGTAACAGAAACCAACGTCCGTACTGTGGTGTGAGAAATGATCAAAAAGTCGAAAATTTAAGTATTCTGATTCTGAATTTCATGGCTTATGAGAGCATGTGGGATAGGTGGAAGCTCAAAACAATTTATGGTATGCGAAAGGTCTTTGATGCCACACACATCTTCTGGCTTTCATTCCTTTCACACAGTACACAAAAATACTGAATTCCCACCACAATCAGTCCTTTATGATTTCATGTGTTGGCCAGAGGGGCCGATGGCGCGATATGGCAGCCTCGCTTCTGTCAGTCTGCCCCAGGGCAGCTGTGGCTACAACCGTAGTTTGCCTCCACCAGTGTATGAATGTGAGAGTGAATGAATAGTGGTATTGTAAAGCGCTTTGGGTGCCTTGAAAAGCGCTATATAAATCCAATCCATTATTATTATTATTATGTCACTCATAATATTAATATTCTAAACATCCATCAGTCTCTATTGTTAACTAGTCCAGTGGGGATGAAGTCTGTCCCACCTGACTCTTGGTAAAAGGCCAAGTACAGCTTAGGTAAGTCCCCAAAAAGTCAAAGGACTAGATCAGGGGTCCCCAACTGCAGGCCTCGAGGGCCGGTGTCCTGCAGGTTTTAGATCTCACCCTGGGTCTACACACCTGAATCAAATGATTAGTTCATTACCAGGCCTCTGGAGAACTGCAAGACATGTTGAGGAGGTAACGTAGCCATTTGAATCAGCTGTGTTGGATCACAGACACATCTAATAACTGCAGGACACCTGCCCTCAAGGCCTGGAGTTGGGGACCCCTGGACTAGATGAACCGTCTGCTGTGCAAGTAATCACTGATGAACCTGATCTCTGAAACTCTATGTAAAGCAACAAGGACTTTTGTAAAATAATTAAATTATGATGCATGTCAGTTTGAATGATTACTTTGCTTGCCCCCTGATTTCCAGACTTTGGAAGACCATGAGGGTTACGGTCACTTAGAGGTCATAGGATTAATCGTTTAAGCTCTAATTCTGACCGAACAACAGGAAAATCAAAAGAAAAATTTCCATTGTTTCAACATAAAGCATCAAATACAAAGAGAATTTTGTATTGGCTCACTAAGTTTAGTATGTAATAAACACATTTCCTTCTGTCACCCTTAAAAAAAGACTGTGAGCTTTGCTCTTTCAGCTGAATGTCTTCTGTTCAGCACCAAAGAAACCCCACGTCCTGTTCTTCCTTTCAGTCAGATGCCGGTGTAGAAATTCCACAAGATCTTGAGGCGTGGGACCACATGGGGGGCGGGGGACCTCTGTTGTATCTCAGAGCTAAAAGGGGATTTTCATTTCAAAGCTCTCACTCAGCTCTGCAGCTGAACATCTGACCCCACTGAATTACTTGCAGTGAGATCAGTGGAGCAAATCGAGCTTGGGAATAATAATAACATCCTATTTCTGGAGGAAGGCTCTGAAAAATGGCGAGGCCCATTATATGCAATTTGCGCTCTGCTATGCCATTTTTGTACACAGATCAATCTAGGGTTTTTTTTCCCCATCCCTGGCCTCCTTCCTCTTTTTTTTCCTCCCTCCACTTCCTCTTCCTCCCCCTCCTTCAGTGGTTGGGTGTGGTGAGTTGCTGCTTCTGGAATAACTGTCTGAACAACAGCTCGCTTACTCTCAGGAGATTCTGCCTTTTTGGGGGGAGTTACTTAAGAATTAAGAGAGTTCAGATGCAGGGTAAAAACCAGCAGCTGGGCTCTCCAATCTCTCCAATGTTTTAGTTTTTGAGGCTGATACCACTGCTCGCAAAGTGGTAAAGAGATGAGAAAGAACAGACAAGAAAGAAAGAAGTGTGCCAAAGATAGAGCACAGAGGCTGCAAATGGGTGAGGTGGAGGAAGTCAGATGGAAAATGAAGATGGGATAGAAAAATAATAAAGAGGAGATTGAAGTGGAGAGATTGACTGTCAGTTTTCTAGGTGAGGGGAAAAGAACTGCAACAGGACAATGGAAGAAACAAATCATTTATCAAAATTGTCATTGCTTTAGTTTGGTTGTTTTCTACAGGTCTAAAGGCACCCTCTCTCTCTCTCTGTGTGTTTGTGTGTGTGTTTTGGTGTGTAACAACAGACACCGAAACCACCCGCTTCGTTCGTTTCCACACCGCCGTTATCTCTGAAAATATGTCTGGAGGAATTTTCTTCTCATTTTGACAAGCAGATGATTTATGCAGCAGGGAGAGCTGCAGGGCTTCAGAGCACTGATTGCTGAGCTAGTGAAACAAACTCGGTGGCATTTAACAAACACACACACAAACATTCAGAGAGTCCTATAACACATAAAGCAGCTGACATTTTGGAAAAACGCAGCACAGTAGTTGATTCCTCTATAGAGGCAGAGTATTATCCCACTGCATAGAAGCTTTTTAAATGGCAATAATGACAGTGTGCCCAGCTCGGCCTTCTGCAGTGCAATTATTAGTTTAGAATCAGACTCGGTGACTCGTGAGGGAGCCACGCTCTGTGATAAATACTTTACAACACGCCATCAAAAATTTACAGCAAGGAGAAGATTTCCAACCACCAAGACGCTCCAAAAAGAGACCAAAGTGCAGATCCACAGAACATCTTCTTTAAACTCAAACAGTGAAATAGACCTCATTATTGCAGGGAAAAAACATTCATAGAACCTGTCTGGAGCTGCTCCAGCATTACAGATCACATGTAAGATAGGGTTTGTAGCATGTTTACTTAAAATGCTGGTTTTTGGCTTACCAACATAAAACTTTGAAGCAGCAAAATTCTTAAAATAACACTTAATGTTTAAAATGTAAAGCAGAAAATCCTCACAGACTGAAGGATTACTGACCACTCAGTCCATTATAGGCATGATAATGCCTGTAATGGGCCGGGTGATCATTATAAGGACCATTGCAACAGCCGACAGTTATTACACCACTGTGCTACTACTCTAGAAAAGTGTGATAAGGTCTACCAGGTGGCCAGTAACCTGTCTAGTGTTAGATTAAGGATTTTATTGGGTTTTGTTTTAGCAACATGCTAAATAGGCACATTTTCAGAAACTAGAAGATGTTGCATTTTCAATGAAGTTTCGGACTTTTAAAAAGGGGTGGTTGTTAAAGAAACCCTACCTCCAACCCTAACACATACTGGGTCGCCAATGTTAGGGAAGGTAGCACCAGCAGGTAGGCTGCTTCAGTCATTCACATTCAGTTCAGATGCCCCTGTGGAACAGCAAGTGATTAGCTCACTCAGCATTGCTTTGTAGCTGATATGTGGTTGCTAGGGGACAATCCAGACATAAGCAGCCTAGGTAACCCCCTAATCTATATACCAACCTTTCATATGTCAATCAGGACTATCCTTTACTCTTGTTGGTAGTTGCTTCAATTACTTGACTTCAAGCTATGAAAACATTAATTCTGGAGCCGCCCACTTTGCGCTGACAGCAGTTATTTCATTCCCTGAAGTTGCTAAAGCCTCTTTTCCATTAGTACCTACTCGACTCGGATCGACTGGTTTTCCATTACAACCCAGGAGTACCTTGTTTGCATGCTTGTCTGTGCGTCCCACGACACAATAAATGTGCAAGATGAACGCTACAACAAAGGTGGATATCGAAGCGAATATATACCTGCTGCTCAGTCTGTTGCTTTTCGTCAGACTCAGGGAACACAGCGTTGTTTTTTGTAGCCATTTCCCTTGTCGAGTTTCAAATTTGGCAGTTTTGATTTTCGTGAACGAGACGCTCTCAAGACTCATCGAGTGACACTACTGACCAGCCAATCAGTGGCATGCAGTCTGACGACATCAGAATTTAGTACCTATTTGGATTGCTTGGAACCCTAGCCGAGCAGGTACTAAAAAAACGACCTCGTCCCAGGTACCGTGACCTAATGGAAAACCCTGAAAACCGTGGCCAGTTGATCTGAGTAGGTTCTAATTGAAAAGGGGCTTAAATGTCGCTGACTTGTATGGTGTGTGGTCACCACGTCACTGCATCAAGTCATCCTGTGTGAGCGCCCCTTTAACCCTTTCTCCACAAGTAAAGTCATTTTCTTATTAGCCATTACTGTGTAGCTTATATTTGGTAATAAAGTGGCTGTTGGTGACCCTGTTGTACTGGTAGTTGCTTCAAGCTTGCAACCTCAAAGCTGAGATTCGTCTAACTCGTGAGCCTTCATTGGAATTCCTCGGTCCCTGGTCACCGCATGGCTGTGTGCTCTGCGGCAAGACACAGGGTGGTGTGTTAGCTCATTGTTCTTGGTTTTTGTGCTGTTGCATTTTTATCTTCATAGTGACCACTCACTTCTTTTTATATTTATTGTGTCATGTGTTTCTTTTCTGTTCTTGTGTGCTTTCATAAAGTTCCTTGTCCAGAGTGGGAATGCTTATTCTCTTTTATTGGAAATACGTTAAAAAGTTAAACATTAAAATACCAGTATACAGCAAAATAATAACATCTCAGTTAAACTCGCCTTGTTAATAAAATCCAAAACTCTGAACCTACGAAATACAATAAATATGTGTTTATTTTCCTAATGTTTGCTGGACTTTGTCAGTCCAACAGTTTCTGCTGCAGTAAACAAATTGTAATATTGTTAGAGACTTAAAGTTGTGTTGAGACAGGAAGTGTTCTCCTTTATTTTGGCAGGAATTTCCTGTTGTTATCTAGCAAGGAAACAGGTGCTTGTATTGCTAAAATCCTCTTCCCCTAACATTCACAAAGATATCCAGAAAAATACCAAACAAACATTGTGTGATTCTGTCTGTCACTCAAAGTCCAAATCAAACTTAAGCTGCAGATTTTGTCCAGAAGTGTTTGATCAACTCAGTTTGCTTCTCTGTCTTTGATGTAATGTGGCGACAGATCAGCATTCCAGCAGAACACCAAAACGCCGTCTGATTGGCCCCCAGCTGCCGCTATCTCATCCTCTGGTCTTCTCTCAGAGCGAGAGAGGCTGCTGGAGCATGACATCTGCATCCCCCCCCCCCCCCCCCAATATCCTGTCGTTCCACACATTCCTGCACATCCAGCTGAGGTCCAAAGTGGAGCTTTAAACTCACCTACGCTCTGTTGAGCCTGCAAGTCAAAGGCTGCATCCGAGTGTGTGCTGGCACTTCTGTCTTTGTGAGGACACTCGGAATAGAAAGTTTTCGTTCCTCATTTGGTGATACAATCTGAAACAGTTTCCATGCATTTCTATCAAAAAGAGATCAGTGTTGTAGGCACAAACCTGGAACCAGCACGGCAACATCCAACTGTTGGGCCTAAAGTTAATATCAGTGCTGTTGGGCCTTCTAGCTTCTGTAAAGGGCAGGATTCAGACTTAGTTCAAACTTAGTTCTTAACTTGCACTGCTTGAAGATTAGCACTCCAGGTGTAACCCCCCCCCAATGTGGCGACCACATGCCACACTGCTGAGAGCAGCCCGGGTTCGAGTCCAACCCGTGGCCTTGTACCACATGTCTTCCCCTGCTTTCCTGACCCTTCTTCACTGTATCTATCAAAATAAAGCTGAATAAACACTTTGCAACTCATTTTATGAAAATTTCTCCATAGATGGATATAAGCCTCTAGAATACACTGTCTTCACAAGTGTACTCATAAAGTCAGCACACATTAGTGGAAATGCACTTATTTGCATGAGATTCATTTGGATTTGCAAATCTGCTCTGACGTGCTGCAGGTCCTCTCCGCCGTAGGAACACAGCGAGTCTCCGCAGTCTTTAGTTTTCCCACAATCACCAGTCATCTGGGCAGAATTGACAGAGACAGAGAGGTTGCAGGGGCTGATGGGAGGGGCCGGGCTCCTGTCCAAACCAGTTAAATTCAAACAAACAGGAGTCACTTTAGCATCATGCATTTTTCTTTCCTAGTTTTTATTCTCTCTGTCCTCAGTTGTCCTATTTTTGGTTAGAAGAAAGTCAGATAATTACTGTTTATTTAGACCCAACTACATCATGAACGTGGTAAAAGACCAGAGACATTTTTGACCAGACTGGGGAATTTTGTAAGAAAATGTTGGGACACTTTGGACATCAGACATTCTTGTGTACTGGATCTCATATTGGATCCTGTGTGTATCAGTGTTGAGCTGCTGCATTCCTCATGTCATAAATATGCTACTGAAGCAACACAGGGTTCTTACTTCTACATCCAACACGAAGTTCATAAAAATTGCACAAAGCTGAGATTTGCAGTGGGTTAGAGAGGCCAGCTGTGGAAAAAACTGAAACCTCTAGATGTGCATTTATTTATTAATTGTATCTTTGTAAAGGGTGACTTCTGTCTGGCGTCTGGTCACTTTGCACCTTAAACAGACTTTTTGTGAACACACTGTATGTATGTTCATGTTGTGTGTATTATTGTAGGGTCTACCTTACAATATAAAGCGCCTTAAGGCAACTGTTGTTGTGATTTGGCACTATATAAATAAAATTGAATTGAATTGAATTGAAATGAAATGAAATGAAATGAAATTAAACACTGATTCCAAACCAGAATTCTTCAGAATCAGGAATTGATTCTGAATCGACCTCCATCACTCAAAGGTGAATAATTTATTTAGAACCCACATCTGAAATCTTCTCCCTCTCCTTTCTCTGCAGGCCCTGTTGAAGATGGACTGTCAGGGTCTTGTAGCCCGACTGGTGATGGACTTTGTCCTGCTCACCACTGCCGTGGAGGTAGCCGGCCGCTGGAGGGAGATGGCCGAGAGGCTCGTCAAGATTTCGCGCCAACAAATGGATGCTTACGAGGCACCACACCGTGACAAGAACGGAGTGGTGGACAGCGAGGTATGCGTGTCCTAACATCCCAAAAAAAGATTTCACACAACAACAACTTCAGTTGCAACTGGCAAAAACAACAAATCCATTCTGTACAAGCCTGATCAGCTTTATTATGTTTTAGGACTGAACATTCAGTTATTTGCTTGTCTGTTTGAATCTGTAACATTAAGACATTCATGTTTCTCAGAGGATGAAATCAGCTGACCTAAGCAGTAGGGGTACAACGATATTCGTATCGATATTGAACCGTTCGATACAGTGCTTTCGGTTCGGTACGCATATGTATCGAACAATACAACATTTGTAATTTAT
>NW_005187561.1:1281933-1292908 GCF_000239375.1 Pundamilia nyererei
AAACTGTACTTTTGGGTTAAAATATATATTTATAATTTTAATAAATGACAAATTAAAAATGCATGAACATTTTTTGTATCGAAAAAATATCGAACCGTGACACCAAAGTATCGAACCGAACCGAAACGTGAATTTTGTGTATCGTTGCACCCCTACTAAGCAGCTGAAAGTGTAGGTGATTCCTGACCTGATTATTGTGTTTTAAAGGAACAGTGACACATCTTGAGAAATACAAATGTTTCACTTTTCCCTTCTGTCAAAATCACAAGTGGACCGAGTGCATCTGTATCATTCTGTCAGCCTGTGACAGTTTTCCGACATGTCAGTGTCCCAGGAGATCATGACACGTTTCTTTCTCTTCTTGTCTGCAGGCCATGTGGAAGCCGGCATACGACTTCCTGGTCACGTGGGCAGCTCAGATTGGCGATAGCTACAGGGATGTGATCCAAGAGCTTCACATGGGCCTGGACAAGATGAAGAACCCCATCACCAAACGCTGGAAGCACCTGACCGGCACGCTCATCCTGGTCAACTGCTTGGATGTCCTGCGGAGCTCCGCCTTCAGCCCCTCTGCTCAGGATGACTACGCCATCTGAACCCAAGCATTGCCCCACACCAGCACACCTTGCTCTTCAGGAGCAATTTTTTTTTTTTTTGAAATTGCAACGTTTGAAATGCTGCATATCAGCTGTTTGCTCACTCTGAATGCCACTACTGCTGTCGTTCCTGCAGCGTTGCCTTCAGCTCTTCGTGCCCAGGGCAACATCACCAGACAGGCCCCACGTCCCCAGCAAACAATACAGTGCTCTATAGAGCTTGCAGTATTCACAGAGACTCTTTTAATAGCTTCAGTCTTGCACAGTTATGTATTTTTGTACTCTTATTATGGCACAGCAGTTTTTTAAGCAACCATTTGGTTAAGATCTGTGGATTGAATGCCAAGACAGACATTTTTATTAAGAAAAGACATTTTTAGATATTGTATCCTCGTATCCTCAAGTGTCAGATCTGTTCTATTTATTTATACATTAAGAAGAAGAAGCATCACCTTTGGTCTGTCTTCAGCTTCTCCCTCACTGCAGTCCTTCAAATTTCAGTGATCCAAATATTTTGGTGTCCTCTATTTTCGAAGATCTGAGACTGAAGATTGTACACTCAGTTTTACACTGAAACGCGCAGTGTTTTTGTAGAACATGAATCAATGGATTTATTAGATTTAAACTGATAATTTAGTTTCAGCAAAATTTAAAACCCTTGTGTCAGTTTTAAATCATCTTTTGAGTTTTGGCCTCCTAAAAAATGTTATATTGTTTTCTGATTAAATTTATTGTAACAAACTTGACCTTCTAAACATCAATTGATAAATCATCCTCGACCTGAGCCATACTCACTTTGTTCTAGTTCACTCAACTTGTCCCAACCTTTCCAAAACTGAGAATGTCAGACATGGACATCCACAGTCCATGTTTGACTTAGAATGCACTCCCGTTAGGCAATTTGAGCATGCTTAACCCGCCACAGTCCAGTTTGTGTGAGGAGTGTGAATGCATCGTGCCCGCCTGTGGGAGAGAAAGGTCTCTCAAAGAGTCCTGAATTAAAATCTGTGCAAAAATTGTGCAGCAGACAAGATGGTAGTAGAAGTCAAACTGTGGCGGGCTGTTTAAAACATTATTTTCGGACAGAATCAGACAGAATCATTTTTTAAATCAAGTGGGTAGTGTAGTGTTTATTCCCTGCAGATCATTGAAATCTAAGTTAATTTAGATAATCCACTCAAATCTAATGGATCACCACAGCAGGTCTTTTGCCTCTATCTCACCCAAATAAGTGCCTGGAGGCATTTCAAATGAATTGTTAAGTTATGAGACTCTCTTTTAAAGGAACTTTGACAGGATGCATGTGACTTGCATCTGAAAATCTCTGTTTCAGAGTGGACCTCATTTAATTTCAAGTAGCATTTCGTGAGTTCATACATGGCCTTTCTGCAGCCCCTCAGTTCCTCCTCTGTCTGAAACAAGCTACTTTTGCTCTCTGTTCACCTCTTTAAGCCAACTTTCCTCTGATTGGCTGCCCCTCGTAAAGAAAGCATGAACAGCAGATAGGTGGAGCTTCTATCCTCATAGCCTGAGATGTGAGCATATGACATTAAAAAAGCACCAAAAGTAAAAATAAAATGTCTGAAAGAGTATTTAGAGTAGCATGACGCCTGAGCTTTTGACACACAGGGATTCCTTCTACATATGCTGACCTCATTATCTGAAACCTTGGCCGTGTTCATTGTTAGTAACGACCACTTTCAAAGAAAAAAAAGGGAATAGTATAATTGGTTCACCTTAAATAACTGCTAGGTTTATGAGAGCAAACTTTGTAACTTTGCTCCAGAATGACTCAAAACAGAATAAATTTAATGAGCTGCATTGCATTGTGCTTTGGGAGAGTGCTTTTGTTCTACTAAACGGTAGTATCATGATGAAGTGTGTGGTTCTGCAAGTGGGGTTTAGATGCTAATTTTATTTCAGGATAAAGTAAAGTTGAGGAGAAGAGCACTGGCGAAATTATGGGGAGAAAAGTGAAGCACGTTTAGCCCTAAAAGCACAAAGTAGAGAGATGGAAGGGGGACAGTGGAGATGGGGCATGATTCACTGTGTCCTGCGTAATGCGGACCTTAAACTGACTGGCTGAAATATGGGTCACAGTAAACTAAACAATCAAGAACACTGACTGAGTGTTAGGATTGGTCCATCAAGGATTTATGTCTTGATTAACGATTACCTTGAGCCTGTACCTCCATATAGTAACCAAACTCGCACCTCTTAGTTCTGAACTCTCTCATCTTTGTTATGCAAAATCTGTTTTTTTTTCTTTCTGTGTTTTTTATAAAGCTTGCCAAAAATAAGTAGAGCTCTACACAAATAACCATGTACAATGTTGAGACCACTGTTGTAATGACACTGTCTATCAAAGCTTCTCTAGCTTTCGTCCCAGTGCTGCATACTGTATAATGTGCTAGTGACACAGCCAGTGTTGAGTTGAAAACCTTTTTTGTGACTGCATACTTTTACGGAAGAGACTCTAAATAAAATGTAAATATTTGTACACGACATTCGTGAGAATTGACTTGCTGCTGGCTGCGCAAACAACCCCCTCACCCCCACCACCATCACCAACAAACAGGGCACCACAGTCAGGAAACTCCTTATCTGAAGCATGGGAGACAGGCCGTCATGTTTCAGGTGTTATCAGTGCTCTGTTTGTGGAAAAAAAAACAATGGCTGAGAAAGTGTGCAGTTGAAGGTGGTGGGGATGCAGGAGAGATTCTGGGTAGTTTCTGGCTATACATTGCAAGACCAAGAGAAACTAGAAGGGAGGCTCAGGTAGCATGAAAAAGGGTCGATGATATGTACCAGTCCCTGTTCTCATTGTTGAACTGCTCTCATTATACTGTCCATTTTCTTAAAGATGGGGGCTGGAGGTTCTTGATCACGTGCATAGAGCAAATCACCAGTGTAGATGACCAGGAAGGCTTTTATAGTTTCCACAACTGCAAATTTACTGGGGTCCACTTGGGTCAGTATGAAATTAATTTTGTCATCAGTTGATGAGTGAGTTTTAGCAGCCATCTGTGAAAAGACCATAGTCTGCAGTGACATGCCCGTCTTGGTAATCAAGTGTAGTCCCCTCCAAATAAAAGACTATCTGGACTGAGGATTTTAACTAGAGACTTTAAAGGAGAGGCATATAGAACTCAAAAATTCCTCAACATAAATGTACTGGAATTTTGAAACGGCACAGACTTTATAAGTATAACTTCCTGGAAAGTTACTTTGGTGGTAGAGGTAAAGTTTTTTGATTTTTCTGCCTTTTGCTGTTTTACGTCTCTTTGACATCTGAAACTTAAGCTCATTTTGATAAACTGCTCAGTCTTCCAAGAATGGAAAGATTCTTGTCTTGAAGAAAACTGACAGGCCTGACAGCATGTGCGCAAAAAGTTGGGAGAAGATGGCTAATGCTAAAATGGTGCATGGCAAAGCTAAGTTCTCAGTCAGTCAGGCCTAGATCTTTGTGTTACCAATCTCATTCAGCGACAGCACACAACCTCCAAAACCACTTGCAAACCAGTTGGAGGAATGCAGTTTTTCCCCCCTAGCAACTCGTGGTGAATATGGGGAGTGTCACTGACTCAATTAGCAATTAATTTCATAACAACCATCAGCAACCACTACATCTGTTCAGGCAATACTTAATTTTGCCTTGCAACTGGTGGTAGCGAGGCAGTTGCCAACCAGTCTCTAGGCCTGTGTGATTGGGCTTAAAGAGTCTCTTGGAAACTGGCATCTCCTTTGAGAGAAACTTTATGGACTTTAACCCAGAAACAGCAAGAGTGATTGTGCCAAGGTGTTTGATCAATTCTGTGAATTGGTGACAAAGAAATTGCAGCTGCCTTGCTAGACCCAGATGCCATAAATGTGCTGTCAAAAATATAATGTTATGCAGAATATTAGACAGAAATAAAGCAGTGCCTTTTAGTTTTAGTTTCAAAGCACATCATGTGCCTTGGGCACTAACAAATACTTTTCTAGACAACCAGCTTCTGTGTCTCCAAAATTCACAGGTCATATGTTACTAATCACTTGTCATTTAAAGTAGTATAGTAGTGTTATGTTGAGTTAAGACAGCTAATTATAGAGCATATAAGCAAAGAGCCACCAGATCTTGACTGAGCAAAAATGACTGTCTCTGCTTCTTTACTCAGATAATTGAGAGGATTTCCATATAAAAAAAAAGGTCTGTAACTTTGTATCTCATTTTCTCTTTCCATTCCTTTCTCTACCCCTTTCTCTGTCTCTCACTCTCTGTGCCGTAAAAGCAAGCAGACATTAATTAAATACACAAATTAATGGAGGAGAAAAAAGAGCCAAAAGGAGTAGAATTAATTACAGTAGGGTATGGGCTGACAGGCTTCAAATCCCTGCCTGGAGTGCCAGTAATGAGCTCCCCAGGGTGACAGGGCTTACAGAACAGCACACAGCTCTGTACTTAGCTTCAAAATCCAGGGATAATCTGTACAAAGAGACGACTCACTCGACATGTTGACTTTTTTTATTGTCTTTTCCGACGTGTCCGAGATGTTCGTTCGCTGGGGTTTAACATTTTTAATCATTGCACTCAATAGGCATAAAGCTTTGGTTTCCAGAGAAACATTCTACTGTTGAATAAGTGGATTATAGTCTAAGCCTCATAAATGCCTACAGGTTCCACAGTATGCACAGGTACGAACCAGAAAAGACATGTTAAAAGCAATGATCTGCTCAACTTTATTCAGACAAGTGGCTGCCACAAAATTCATAAAATGGGCTAATGATCTTTCAGTCAGATAATATTTTAGAATTCTTTTATTTTATTTATTTATTTTTTAGAAAGAGGGGCAATACATATTAATGAACATTTTAACAAATGTAAATATGCCACATATTAGCCTTGGGCTAATTTCCATCTGCAGACCCTCTGGCAGGTTGGTGTTAAACACAAGTTAGTAAAAACATACAGAGACACTATTTACAGGTCATGTGACAAGGACAAAACCAGTGATCACATTATACTAGAACAAACAATGACAAGGAGAGTGGACACAGAGGACAGTATAGATAACAATAACGGAAACACATCAATTATATTGCACAAACCCCAGTATTGTACATGCCCTGACCATCGTGATATTGCGTTCACCCATTGCACTAACACTTGTTTCCCTTTTTATAATACACTAACTCTTTTTCCCGTCCAATATAAAACATGATTATTAAACATGATTGTGTGTCCCTCAGCCGCCCTTTTAAGTGACTCTTAAAGATGGGTAGACTTGTACTTTCCCTCACTGACAGTGGAAGACTATTCCAGAAGCTCACTCCCTGATATGACAGAGCATTCTGTGAAAAGGTGGTCCGCCTGAATGCCAGTTCACAATCACCTCTAACGGTGGCTCGAGTCAGTCGAGACCCGGCAACACTGCTAGACTTTTGTTTAATAAAATCACTCATTGGTGGAGGCACCAGACCATGTATAACTTTGTATATTAGACAGGCAGATTTAAATAATTTGAAATCTTTCTAATATTCTTAAAATGGTACGTTTTCTCAGCTTAATCATTTGATATGTTTCCTGTGTACTACTATGAATGGAATGAGATTATGCCATTTGGTCTGTAAACATGACAGATCAAAAGGTTTTGAGATAATACTGATAAAACTTTGTGTAGAGTGGGCTCATGTTAACAATCTATTACAATTTGGTGTACGTCCACCAAGGTCTTAAAGGTCAACTTATTGGCAGAAAATAGACAAACAGCCTCATAACTATGTGAAAGAACAGTTGGTAGCATTCAGAGGCAGGTTCAGTTTCAGGCAATACATTCCTTCTATACAAAGTAAGACATAACTGTGATCTCTAAACCACTTCTTATACAATAAAGACTGAAAACTATAATTATAACATTATGGAATTTGTCACAGATAAAGGAATGATACACTAATACACACTAATTTAAAAATCCAATGAATGAATCCAACAAGTTCAAGTCCATCCAAACCACACTCCTCAGACATTTTATTAGCTGTTCCTGGCCAACCGATTGTTAACCTAAATATCGAATCAGCAAATCATATGGTATCAACTCAGTTAGTTTAGCCATGCAGGTCAAAATGACCTGAAGTTCAAACTGAAGGAAGAAAGATGATTTAAGTGACTTTGAACATGGTATGTTCAATGGTTGGTGCCAGATGGGCTGGTCCAAGTGTTTCAAGAACTGCTGATCTACTACACATCCTTTTTTTTTTAAAAAACCATCCTTAGGATTTAGAGAGAATTGTCTGAAAGGGAGAAAATATCCACAGAGCAGCAGTTCTCCAGGCAAAAATGCCTTGTTGATGTCAGAGGTCAGAGGAGAATGGAAAGACTGCTTTGAGCTGATAGGAAGGCAACAGTAACTTAAAATAGCCACTTGTTACAGGAGCAGAAGACCACACCATGTGCCATTCTCGTGAAGAACAGGAAACTAAGGCTAATTCACAAAGGCTCACCAACACTGGACAATAGAAGATGGAAAACCATTGCCTTGTCTTATGACTCTCTATTTCCACTGCAGAATTTGGGTGGTAGGGTTAGAATTAGGCACAAACAACATGGAAACCTGGATCCATCCTGCCTTGTATCCATTGCTCAGACAGGTAGTGGTGCTGTAACTTTCTTGGTCATATTATCTTTGCTCACTTTGGGCCACTTATTACCAGCTGAGTATTGTTTAAATGCAACAGAGTACCTGGGTATTGTTGCAGCCTGTGTCCATCCCTTTGTGACCACAGTGTACCCATCTTTTGATGGCTTCTTCCAGCAGGATAACATGTCTGAAATCATCTCAAACTAGTTTTGTGAACATGACAAAATGGCAAAATGGCCTCAACACTCACCAGATCTCGATCAAATAGAGCACTTTTAGGTTGTGATGGAAGAATTGTTCATGGATGTGCAGCAACAATGTGATGCTATCAAGTCAATATGGACCAAAATTTCTGAGCAATGTTTCCAGCATCTTGTTGAAACTAAGCCAAGAACAAAGCAGTGTTGGAGGCAAAAGAGGGTCCAGCCCAGTACCAGCAAGGTATACCAAATACAGTGTTCAGTGGTATGTAACAGCCTGTCTGTCACAAGGTATTGTTCTCTGCAAAGTATTTCTAAAGGGAACATATATAACATTAGAAAAGCCAGTTAATAACATGAACCTAATGCCAAAGCTTTACACTGCAGCCTTATTTAAGAAATGAGAATGTTCTTAAAATGCACATTGAAATTCAGACAGCATGAAACACCTATTTACTAGAAGAAAGAAAGAAAGTGTACTTTATTGGTCCCCGTGGGGAAATCCCTCTCTGCATTTAATCCATTCACTCAGTGAAGCAGTGGGCAGCCATTGGGCGCCCGGGAAGCAGTGTGTAGGGACGGTACCTTGCTCAGGGGTACCTCAGGGTAGCTGTTCAGGGGAATCGAACCCCTGACCTTCCGATCATGGGGCCACCACTCTACTTACTGAGCTGTCCCTGCCCTGCCCTTACTAATGCACCAAGACAGCTCAGTCGAGACTTACTAGTTCTTAATAGACTTGACAGTTGGTGGGTTTTCCTTTGAATCTTTAGAAACATTTTCATTAGATTCTCTAACCGGTCACAATTTTTTTTTCCTCAGCTGAATGTAAACAAAGAAGTCAAAGACTGAGTCCAGCCATCTCTGACTACAGCGATTGTGCTTTTTTTCCCCTCGCCTTTCCATAAAGTGCGACGGCTCCTTCTGTCAACAGCAGCGGCCAAATGTCAGTTTAACTACAGCTGAGTCTGTGACAAAAGCTTTGACGTTCCTGCCAGTTGAAGAGGAGCTCAGTGTAATTCGAGTCATTTTTTATCATTGTGCTGTCATTTTGCTGTGGCAGCTATCAAGAGCATCAAGGAAAGGTCAAGGTCTGAATGAGCCACTCAAACAAGGCTCTCACAGAAGCTTGATGGATCTCTGTTCTTGTGTATCTAAATACTGAGTCATGAAAATGAGGAGTTAGCTTTTAGTTTTGTCCTGCTGTATGAACCACAGTTCTCTTCTCTCATTTTAGAGGTAAGTTTGTCTACGCTTCTTAAACTGACAAACCTTCACGCAATGCAAAGTAAAAGACTGTTTGTTTAGATTTTCCGCTTTCCTTTACCGTCTTGCAATAAATACCAAAGCAAATGACAGATGTATAACCTCTTGCATTTCATTGTGACAATCGTGTGAATATACTGGGAATAGAGATTAGATACGTTCTGCTGTCTCAGATCTGTACATAAGAAAGTGACTATACAGAACTGATACTTTCACCACTTTAGTTTCAGTGTTTTGATGTGTCACAGTCATTTTAACTAAAAAATTACTTACATGATTTATTAAAGTTGTACCATCGGGCCTAGGGTCCTGGGTGGGTTATGGTGGACTCTGTTATAGCAAACATCAATCAAGCTTTTAAATCATAATGGATTAAAAAATGGTACAAAAAAGGTAAAAATGGCAAAAAAGGTATGTTTACTGAAAATTTAGGTTGTTTGCCTATGCAAGGTCCTAATAGATTCAATGAATTAGGTTTTAATTGTCAGCTTAGTTCAGAATAAGTTACATCTAACTATAATGATGGCCTCCTGTTTTTCCTCCTCACGTGCTGCATCACTGACAAAAATACATGCAAGAAGTACTAAAATCTGCACAACCAGTTCAGTACCCACGTTTTAGCCCTGAGGATGAATCCATTTTCTTTTCCTTCAACCAAAACAAAACAAAAAAAATGGTTTCCATCTAAAAGCATTTGAAAACACATTTGATGCCACAGAAGCTTAGACATGCTATGTGATTTGACTTCTGTAAACCAGGACCTATAATCTATGATGTTGTCAGGACATGAACATTGAATGCCACAAAATGACGTGCCTATTTTGGTTATCTGGACGTGTAAAACTGAGAAGAAAAAATAATTTAGTATACTGTGATTTTTACACATGTAGTCACCCTGACTTGTTCTTTACACATGAACACGTAACTTAGATGTAACGTCACTGTTCGTTCTGACATCACTTACCAGACATAATATATTTAATAAGAAAGGATTTCAGTGTTATAAAATATTTCCCAAAAGCTATACAGATGTTGTCCTGGTACCCAAAATAGTTTATATAATTAAGTTTCATCCAGATTAATGTGTCTAGGAGGATTTAGGGAAAAGCCATTCAAATATATTTTATGATCATTATAGTTAGATTGTTATTATTATTATGATAACAAACTTGAAGTAGAGAAAATCATTTCCGACTTCAGAGACCTAATGCTCTGCCTTTATATCACTCAGATAGGGATGAAGGCTTTTTTAGGAAAATAAAAGTCATTTTTCCTTTTTATTAGCACTGGCCTGTGGTGGTACAATCCAGTACAGCTGAAAAATCATTTACTAAATTGATTACATAACTTCCTTAGGGATTAATAAAGTATTCTGATTTCAAAATGTGACTTGAAGTTGTGCACTCATGGACTGCTTTTTCCTGCTCTACTTTTCCCTGTTTTTTGGTGGAGATTTCAGGGTTCATACGTAAATAAAAGGTTGGCCAGCATGTTCACAAACGTCGGTACCGCAGCAGGAGTTTGTGTCTTTGCCAGCAGGAACAGAACAGAAGTCTGTTTGTTCTCATAGTAGCTCTCTGATGAGAAAGGTGAGTAAGATCGAAACCTGGAAGGGAGGCCGAGGCTCTGTTTGCTCGGCACCCGTCAGCCCCTTCCACAAACCAAAGCCTCTTCTGTTCACTCCCAATCCTTATGTGTGTGTGTGTGTGTGCTCGCTAAACACAATCAGGTTTTATAGTTTGAAGGGAGATTGGGAGCAGCAACAAACAGGGAAGAGAGCAAAGAGAAAGATGCTGACAGATTAGACTGCATCAGAGTTTAGAATTAAAGGTAAGTCACTTCTTTTTACGTTTTTTTTTATTATGTGCCCCAAATATATTTTGGGTAAGTTTTTAAAAATTATATTCCTGTGTGATACATAAAACATACAGGGTATCATTTCTGTTACTCTACATTATGGACATTAAATTGGTGCAGCTATGATATAACTATCCTGCAATACTGGTACTGCTATAGAAAATTATTATGCTGGACAAAAGCAAGAAACATCTCAAACTGATTTGTTTGCAGTTTTAAAACAATTTAAATGGGCTCTTCAACCCTTAAATTTCATGTGACTATCTCTGCTACTTATCAGAAGTCAAAACCCAAGCATTGTCTTCCCTGAATATACTACTGTTATTGTGGGGTCCACCTATTGATTTTGAACAGATTGAGCTCTTTGTTAACCCTCTACTGCATGACTTTTTAATTTTTTGGGAAAAAAATATTTCTCCCTATTTTGGGGGAGCTTTAG
>NW_005187561.1:1293131-1310169 GCF_000239375.1 Pundamilia nyererei
CACACACACACACACACACACACACACACACACACACACACACACACACGTTGTGTTTCCATCACTTTTGGGGACATTACATTAACTTACATTCATTTCTGGAGACTTATCCTGACTCTACCCATCACAAGTCCCTGCCTGAACCTTACCCTAACCCTGACTCAAGCCTTCACCCTAAAATTAAATGATTTACCTTGCAATTTGTCCCTATAAAGTAGGCGAGACCTCACAATGGGAATGTGTAAACAAATTTGAGTCCCCACAACAATAAGTAATAAGTAATACACGTCCACACACACAGCAAAACTGGTATGGAACGGATCTGGCCCACACAATGTGCTTACACATAGCCCGCATACCGCAAAGAATGACAGCCCCTTGGTGGCCCAGACCTAGTTTGCCAGTGGTGGCCCACACATGGGCCAGTACAAGGCCAGTTTCAGACACACTGGTGGTCCTGTGCTGGCCCATGTGTGGATTACATCTGGCAAACCTGATCTGGGCCACCAAAGGGCCGTCATTCATTGCCGTATGTGGGCCATCTGTAGGTGGTGTGCAGCCACGGGCCAGTTGCAGACACACTGCTGGCCCTGTGCTGGCCCAGAACGGTTTCAGCTCTGGCCCCAGATGTTAGCCTAATGTGTACCTTAATCAAGCCATGTAATAACAACATGCGCCGGAACATAATAGTGCAAAAGTAACATGCCGAAACTCTGTTCAGACAGTGAATGGACTGATTTTTATATAGCGCTTTTCTACTCTCCCAGATTACTCAAACTGCTCTATACAACATGCCACTTTTGCTTAACTGAGTGCTTCCTAACTACATGTCATGGTCCTGGGTCGTGTGACCCAGTGTTTTGTGTTTAACCTAATTTTGATGATTATCGTTTATGGTTTGTTTAGGTTCACTAGGTAGTCCAGCCAGTTGTATATATTAAGTCTCCCTTGCCCTTCGTGTGTTTATGTCAGTGTGTCTTGTGTTGTCAAGGTCATGCTGTCCGTTATGTCATCTCCCCTGTACTACGTCTCCCCGGGTCATGTGTCATGTCTAATCTCCATGTTTCCTGTTTTACTTTGAAAGCCTGTATTCACTGTCAGTGTATTCAGTTTCACTCCTCCTGTCCTGTCGTTAAGTTCATGTGTGTCAGCTGTGTTCCCATGTGTGACCACTTCCCCTGATCTTCCCTCATGTGTATTTAGTCTCTGTGTTTCATACAGTCTGTGTCGCGTCGTCTGTGTTACCACCCCCTGTGTTCCGTATCTCCAGCCATAGCTTTTCCTTAGTTTATGTCCAGTTTAGGTTTCTGTTTGAACTATTACTCTTATGCTGCCCTCACTCTGTTTTGTTCCTTTCATCGGCCAGAATAAAAGGCTCGCTTTTGTTTAACTCCACTCCTGCATCCTCGCTTGTGTTCGCTCCTGGGTCCACCACACACATTTCCGCACGGTCTGCCTCCGCAGACCGTGACACTACATTCATACACATTCACACCCTTGACATGCAGACAGGAGGAGCCAGGGATCGAACCGCTAACCTTCCGATCAGTTTGTAACCTGCTCTACCACCTGAGATATGGCATGCCATCGCATAAACAGTGGCCGTCATTGCCAGATCTGGCACACATCTGGTTGACTTACACTCTGCCAAAACACCAGTCAGTCAGAAGTGCCACCTTGATGCCAGATCTGGGCCAGACCTGTTTTATGTAGGCCTGGTCCACATAAACCAAAACACAATCAAGCCAGATATGGCATGCCATCACAGAGACAGTGCCATCTATGCCAGGCCTGGCCCATATCTGGATGACATACGTCTTATCATGCCAGAAGTCTGCCAGCAGTGCCGACTTGATACCAGATCCTGGCCAGACCTGCTTGCTATGTGGGCACTAACACACACACAGACACAGTTACTTTACCAACTGACCCCTGAGCTCCTAAGTGTCCCTCAAACCTCATTCAGGGATCCACTCCTTTACTTCACTGTCACTCCCTGAAAGCTCACTGTCCTCATTTTCTGAGGGCAGAAAGTGCACATTCCCTTGGTTTCCTTCCATAAAAGGTATTTACATCCATGTCCTGTAATTATGAGTAGATTGTAAAGTAAAAAACATTGACTATGATCATATAAATGCACACAAACACATCTCTACAAACATATCCAAATGTATTATATTGCCTGAAAAAAATTGGGCTAACTGCGCAGTGTTGCCTTGAGGCAACGAATGAAAATTAACAGTTTTACTGTATAAATAAATTTTAAAAAGTAGAACAAACAATCAAAAATGCTTCTTAACATATTCATGCACATCCAAGTATTTTTAATATACATTTATTTCACTATAAACATGTAAAATAGTGATCTTTATCTTGCCTCCTAATGGAGATGTCCCTCATGTAGTGCAGCTTGCAGAAAGGGGTTCCCCCCCCCCCCCCCCAAAATGAAAGGCACACCACCTTCAACTCATCATTTTATTGGAAAGAGATGTGTCTGGTAGCATTATTTGAAAAAAAAAGTGTTTTTTTTTGAAGGGCCAGTGTAAGGCATGAAAATGTGGTTTGTTACCTCAGGGCAACGCTATGCTAAGCCCAGCTTTACAGCAACTTAAATATATTTACAGCCGCACTTACAGGGTTTGGTTTCCATAAGAAAGTTTATTGGAACTACTCCAGTCTACAAATCTTTGAAAGTCTGTGTATTCAGAGGAACAGCCATTTAATATAGAAACAGTTTATCACTCTAAAAAATAAAAAAATAAGAAGAAGAATTAAGACTTCTAGGGTGGACTATTGTAATTCAAAAGTTGATGTAATGAGATCACTGATAGGGATCGGAAACACAGAACATATTTCTCCCACATTGGCTCCTTGTTAAATCCAGAATCAAATTTCAAATCCATCTCCTTTTGACTAAAACCACCTTATCTTAAACACCTCATAGTACCGTATCACCCCAATACAGCACTTCACTCAGACTGCTGGCTGTGAAGTGCAGCCTCCCATTCTACTTTTAAACATCCTGGGAACGTTTAACGGTAGAATGGGAGGCAGAGCCTTCAGCTTTCAGACACCTCTTCTGTGGAACCAGCTAGCCTCGCCTAGATACGATGCTGGACGATTCCCACGGTGCACTGAGTGTTTCTTCTTCATTCACCTCATTTCAGTCTATCTGGTCTCCCTCCCACATTAGATGGCTGCCTCTCGCTGAGCCTGGCGCTGTTGAATAAATTCTTCTTGTTAAAAGGGAGTTTTTCTTTCCCTCTGTCACCAAATGCTTGCTTATAGGGCTTTGTCTGATTCTTTGGGTTTTCTCTTAATTACTGAAGGCTCTGTTGTTGTGATTTGCTGCTACAGTATACAGAAAAATTGACTTAAACAGAATACAAAATGAGTTAAGTTTGTATTATGTTACATGCTATTATTCCTTCTCGCCTTTAGCACGTTAATTAAATTACACTGACATCACTTCTGATAATTATGTCCATGAAATGCTTTGCAGAGCTGGAGGGTATTGACTGGATGGAGGTCTCACCCACAGGTTTGAACCCTTGTTGTTTTTGGGGTAGGATTTGCTGTTAAAACTTGTGAGGGTAAAATGTAAAAGAGGTCAAAGTTCTGACATAATGGTCAGAATATCACTCGTTAAAGGCATCACCTCTGTGTCAGACAGTGTACTATAGCAGCTCAGTGGAGCCTGCCTTTTTCTCTTGCCATTTACTTTCTCTTTTCTCGTCTCCTAGGAAACCTCATCTGTGTAAAAACCTACTTGGTTTCAAGGAGGATTCGTTTGCCAGAGATAAAGGCATTTCATCACATTGCACCGGAGACCAGGTTCAAGAAACTGCCTTTTATCAGCAGACAGCAACTGAGCTGAACATTTCTCAGTCTTCATATATTAACCTTATTTTTCCCTCCAGTCTTTGAGTCGGGAGTGTGTTTCTAGTATCTGATTGTTTGTATTTAAACCAGGATGAAGAACAGTCAGGCTCTCAGCAAACAGAATAAACTATTCTTTGAACTTACACCGAAACAGGGAGGAAATCTTTTGGTGCTATTATCTAAAAATGTGAAGTCATGTTGAGTGTTAAAATAGATTCGGATGACTAGCCTGTTCTCTGTGTCCCTTCTTCAGACTCTCCTTTAATGTGCACCACAGAGGGCAGAATTTTTAATATACAGCTTTGAAAAGGGAGACCAATGGTAAGATGTTGTGATAAAACTGAAAAATCATATATTCCTTATTATGCAGCTATAGCTCAGCCCAATGCTGCTCTTTTCCTTTGAGTATCCTCATTGGCGCTCATAGCCACTTCAATGATGCTTTCAACAGGCAGATCATATCCATAAACCCACGCCTTTCTCCCCTCACTATCAGTCTCACCCGCGTCCTCCTCTCTTTCGATGTCAGTCATTGCGATCCATTTCAGGAGTCTGTAAACATCCAGCAGTGTTCAACAGCCGCAAACTTAAACTGCTTCATTCTGGTGGGGGCAGAGAGATCACCGTGCCAACAAAACACCGGTAAACATTGGTGCCATGACAACCTCCAGAGCGCAGGACGCAAATCTCCATGGCAACCTTTGTGTGTGTGCAAGGGGGAAATGGAGCCAATGATTGAAAGACGTCAAGACGAATGATTATATTGTCAGCAAACAGAAAATATATTTATCAATGTGCTAATGCTACAACTCTGACTGCAATATCCAGGAGGTGAATAATGTGAGAACCTCAGGGCAACGAGGGGTAAACAACAACCGCAACACAATTCCCTGATGGAAAACATCTCTGACAGATCTAATCGCCGCATCACTTTTCATCCACTGTGAGGTTTACGAGGTAATAAAGGACTACAGCCAAAGCACAGAACTCAATTTCGTAAGGACTTTATGCTTCATAGGAAAATGACTGAAGAAATTCAACTTTACTTTTTACCCATCAGCCATGAAAGGCTGACAGGCTTTTGTCATCACCCTGCCAGGTGGGTGGTGTGGATACACAACTTTTTGAACATGATGATGTTGGATTTTCAAATTATAGGTGCATCTACAAAAAGTCTCAGACGATTTAAATCATGGTTAAGGTCAGAGGTCTAGTATCTTGTGACTCGTTGTGAAATTAAGAAGAAAGCCACATAGGATTTTCACATTTATACCATTAGTGCATCTATTCAACTCATTTCAGTTTTATTCACTGTTGTTGTAAGGTAGACCTTACAATAGCCTTGATGTGACTGTGGTTGTGATTTGGTGCTGTATAAAGTATAAATTCAATTGAATTCATTTGAATCATATGACCCCCGAAGAACAAGCACTCTGGGACAGTGGGAAGGAAAAACTCCCTTTTAACAGGAAGAAACCTTGGCAGAACCAGGCTCATGGAGGGGCGGCTATCTGCCGTGACCGGATGGGTTGAGAGAAGGATCTACTAGAAGACTGTGGGGTAGCACTGATGGCTGCCAGCCAGTGTTTTTGGTATTGCCATCAGTTCCATAGTCTTTTCCTGTTGTTGTCTGTATCATGTATCTGGATCTGTTCTTAGACCATCTTGAAGTTAACGTTAACTCCCCCTGCAGCCTTCTGTGTTTTTACTTCCCACTTTTGTTCCTTTTCCCCGTCCCCATTATTTTCCTGATTCACCTGGACCTTACTATCCATCGCCCTTGGTGTGTGTATTTAATTTGAGAGTTCTCCCACAGTCTTCATTGTGAAGACAGATTATTCTGTGTGGGTTCTTTTACTAGATTCGCTTCCTATGTCTGACTTCTAGCCCCCCTTATCTGCTCTGTGCAGCGTTTTGCGGTATTCTTAAAAATATAGCCCAACACTATTCTTAGCACCCTGCTTCTGAGATGCAGAATCTCAAGTATTGCCTTGAGTGAGCACAGCCAGGGTCGGATTCAGAACACTGGCGCCTCTGCAGAGCCAGTTCTTCCTTGGTGCTTTTTGAGAACCAGTCTATAATTAGACTGGTTTGGAAACTGAACATTGTCTGGGGGAAAGTTCGAGTAATTATTTTGGGAGGAAATCATGCTGGATAGAATCTGAAGGTTTATTGCTTGCATTGGTCTGTCACATGGTCACTGATGACAGTGATTGACACTTTCTTGTTAATGCCAAAAGAAATTCAAAATTTGCTGGGCCTATTTTCTTTCTTTTCAGTGGGAATGCCTGGAATTGGATCAAGATCAGGGAGCTCCTTCTGTACCATGTTGTTGTAATCTACAATCAACAACAACAATCTTTATTCATAGAGCACATTTAAAAACCAGCGGTATACCAAAGTGCTTAACATAAGAGACAGAGAAGTAACACGAGTATTATAAGGCCTTGGCAAAGTATCAAATATACTCACAGGTCAATGCCACTAATACACAGGGGTAATATAAAATGCATATTAAAATAAAAACATAATAAAAGCACAAGCCATAAAAAATATGTATAAGGAAAAATAGAGTAAGTCTAAGAGTCAGGTGCGAGCATTAACAAGCAGGAAAGGCGAGATTAAACAAATAGGTTTTTAACCGTGATTTAAAAGATCGAATGGAATCGGATGCCCGGATCACAATAGGTAATCTAGTTGTAAGAAAATATTAAAGGTGTTTTTGGTTATGACCTGGGATGCTGCTTAATATTCTGAAAAATGTTGCAAATTAGAGCTAAATAACTTTGTGTAGTCAGTTGTGCTTTGTCTTCTGGGATGCAGCAAGGTACTATATATATGTGCAAAGGTCTGTATGGGCTACTAGCCATAAATTCTCTGTGTTCTCCAATAGTCCATAAATCAGCTCCTTCTTCCTGTATTTACTTTTGCCTGGCTAATAAGCAGACTGAATATTCCCACGTCGTGGTTTGTAGCGACACATTTTGGTTTGCTTGGATATGATAAATATACTTCATTGTCCCCTTTGGAAAATTTGTTGTGGACTTAATTATTGTCACAGAAGTTGGCTTCACAGAGTCAACGGATTAAAAAATGTTCACTTGGATTTTTCTCTGTGTGAAAAGAAACCAAATCATGGGAAAAAGCTGCAAGTTTACAAACTCATCAACTGATTTGGACCAGAGGAAACAAAGTACAGGTGTGAAATCGCTCTCACAATACCCCAGTCTCTCTGACTCCATCTCCACCTCTCCAGGCTCTCTTCTACCTGCTCTAAATACACATCACATTGTCTTCCATCTGTTATCTTGCTGTGCACCTCACCACTGTCTCCCTGTCCTCACCCTGACATACTTCTCTGCCACTGAACTTCATCATGCACTATCACAGTTCCTCTCTTGTTACTATACCTTGTATTATCTCTGTAACACAGTTCAACCTGTTCTCTATACTTCTCTATTAACAAACTGAAAGTAAATACTGCATCTGTAGTTCTCTTTCTCAGCATGAAACCACACTGCTGCTCGCTGATCACCACCTCTCTTCTTAGCTTGGCTTCAACAACTCTTTTTTTTTTTTTTATCTTCATGTCATATATTTACTACAGTTCTGCACATCATCTTTGTCCTTAAAAATTGGTATCAGTATACTAATTCTCAGGGATCCTCTGACTCTACGAGACTGTGTTAAACAGTCTAGCCCAAAAGTCCACTGCCCTCTCTCCTGGACATCTCAGGTATGTCATCTGAACCATCTGCCTTTCCACAATCCTCTGTATTTCATGATTCACTAACTTTCCTCCATCTGTCCTCCTTTCTCCCTCATTCACTCATGAACTCCTCAAAATACTCCTTCCATCTTCCCAGTACGCTCTCTTCACTTGTTTACATATTTCCAACTCCTAAATCACCCTAACCTGTTGCACATCCTTTCCAGCTTAATATCTCTATTTGACAAATTGATACAAGTACTTTTCTTTGTCTTAAGTATCTAGCCTCCCATGTAATTCATCATGTCTTTTTCTTTAGATTTGCCACCTCTATCTTTGTTGTATGCCCAGCCTCCAAGCCTAGCCTCCTTCTCCTTTGAATGCTTTCCTGCATTTTGTCATTCCACCACCAAGTCTCCTATTTCCTCTGTCCAGATGATACACAACACCTTCTTGGCAGTTTCTCCTCCCACTACACCACAGAAAGGGCAGTGAAATGTACAATATCATTTCTGTTTTAAAAGAAGAAACAAAGAAGAAACAAATTATTTTAACATATGAAAAGTAGTCTTGAATTAACTAGCTCACCAGTTCTCAGAGTTAGTTCCTCTAGATCAGCAGTCCCCTAACCTTTTTGGCGCCATATCTGACAATATTTTCACGGACCGGCCTTTTTTAAGGTGCTGCAGAAAAATACAACAAAATAAAACAAGTACAGCAACCAAAAAAGGAAGGATTTATTCATAACACATGGGAAAAGACCCAGGGAACCTTGAAGTCCCTGAAAACCATAAATTTCACACCCGAGCCTCAACTCTCGCGGTACCAAACAACTCACGGACCGGTACCAGTGGTCTAAATTTCTTCTTTAATGAGATGGTGCAGACCTATTCATGTGGAACCACAACTTGGGTGCACTGACACTTGCTGTAGTTACAACCAGCCACCGTCTGCTGTCGCTGACACTTCTCCACGAGAAAGAGGAAATGCAAATGTTACTCTAAGCCAGTGCAAATTGTCAGTTCATCCAAAGTTTTGGACAGTAATGCATAACTTTTTGCAAAGTAATATGAAAGGTAATACCTCTTCCAATTTTTAAAATAGATTTTTCTCATAATATTTTGAAATCTGTTATTCATTTATGTTTAACTTGTTTAAGTTGACAGCTGGGATAGGCCACCTCCACCCTGAACTGGATAAGTAAGAAAATGGATAGATGGATGTTTAAGCAGCCCTACTTTCTCTGGATAATTTGAGTGGATGTGGTGACTGTTCCTTTATTAGCCCAAACACCCAAATATACATAAATATATTTTGACCCAATCCCAAAGACACCTTCGTTTCCCCCCAGATATTCACTACCAAATGATTCATTCACTGTGGAAAAAACATCACCAACTTCCTGCTTTTTGTTAAAAGTTAAATCATCCTGTTGCAGGTAAACCGTGACAGCTGAGGGCTGCAGGCAGTGTAGGCAGTTTAATAAAGCCTCAACAGATGGTTCAACTCATTGTTGACTTTTGTCTATGAAAAACAGGGGGAAATATACAACATGCAACAACACACAGTTTTACTACAGGGAAGGGATGTTCGTAATTGCCTGCAGGTTTCCAGAGGCTGTGACCAGCAGCTTGTAAATTCACTGTTACATCATTTGCATCAGTTAGTGTTACTGCAGGGACTTACAAGCCAGCAGATTGCCAGAAGAAAAAGTGCACCTACAAACAACTGAGTAAGCCAAAGATCATGTAGAGAACCCCTGCAAGCACAGGGAGAACATAAAAACTCCACACAGGCCAGCAGGTGGTTTTGAACCCAGGACCTTTTTAGCGAAGGAAAAATGCTAACTGTGTCACCAGGTTTTCTCCCCAACAGATATGGATACAAATGACACAATAACTGCTAGTTTGGCTTAAATGGAAAATCATTTAGGTAAAGCAACTTAAAACAATATAGTGCAATAACAATGTCATAAATTATTGAACCTACAGAGAATTTTTAGTTAAATCTGGAGCTCCTCTGAAATGGCCTCCTTCTGCAGTGTCATTTTTTTGCTGCACCAAAAGTCTCTTATTAGAGAGACAATATGCTAGAGACTGAGCAGAAAACAGCAAGATTATTAAGCAGAGCCAGTGGTAGTAAAAACCAAAAACAGATCTAAAAGAGCCTAAATACTGGACATATATTTACATAGAAGTGCCTTTAAAACACATGCAGTCTGAGAGGCATACAGTGAAGGAATTAGATAATATCCTCTAAATTATATTAAGCAAGTAGAAAGTGGATAAAGCAGATAAATGGATCAAATTGGCAACAATTAAATGTATCAACAATCTTTAAATGAAACAAAACAGAGAACATTAAAATAAACGAGTGTAGGCTTGTCTGAGTTTGAGCAGCAGTCTGCCTGCCTGGTACAAAAATATACTTGTACATTTGCACCACAAGGTCTTGTACTCTTATCACAGATGGAAAACTAGGAACAAAGATCCATTTACCTGTTTTCCTGCTTGTTGCCTCTCACTCTGTTAAAAATTAACTGAGGAAACAAGTGTGTGGCTTCAGTCAGTAATGGATGGAGAGGAAATATACTGCACATGTCCACTAGATAAAATCAGATTTATGTGGTCATTTTACATAGTTAGAAATGGTGGTTGATTGATGATAATGACCTGCCCACAGCAGCTTATTTGATTAAATGCAATCTTGTCATTACTACATATACACTGTGTAGGAAATATCTGCAGGGAGGAAGCTATTTCCCTCAGTCTGCCAGAACAGTACACTAGCTTTTCTTATTTTTATGTATAGAGACAAAGTAGCCTAAATTGGCATAAGGAAAACAACTACCAGTAGAAATCTGAATATTTGTGACTGAAACAGAATTAATAAATGTGTGGATGTGACAGTTTTAATTATGAATGATGACATTTATTGACACTGGTCACCATTACTTACTTAAACACTGCAAACCAAGCACAGCTTGGCAAAGCAGGTTCATTTGCCCTTGGGCAGAACGGTGAACTCCAATTGTCCCCAGTATATGCATGAATGTTAGGCAAAGTACTTTTAGACTAAAGCACCGTGTGACTGGGTCAGTGATGCTTGTGGTAAAAAGCGCATTGAGTGTTAAATTAGAGTAGAAAAGTGCTACGTAAGTACAGCCCATTTTACTAACCACACTCACTGACAGCAGCACCTTATCTTAGGAGAACATTTTGCCACATCAAAACCACAAAATTGCTAAGGAATGGCTCGAACAGCACAATAAAGAACCTGGATCTGAAAACTCTCCATTGTTCAGGAACAATACTCACAGGCTCTAGTCTTTAATCAGTAAAATCTAACATTTAATTCAGCTTTATTTATCTAGTGCCAAATCACAACAACAGTTGCTTCAAATCACTTTACATTGTAAGGTAAAGATCCCTGATAAAAGTTTACATTTGTTGGTGATTTAATTTTTTCTTGTAAAACATTATGTAATGCATTCATAAATAAACATACCCCCTTCCCCCCCTTACACAGAGAAAATCCACTTACAGCAGGAGACAGGAGGTAATTGGCTTTAAAGCCCACGTACCAACAGCTCTAAAGCTCACTCTGGACCCAGCTATTCAATACAAAAAGCTTTAAAAACCCAATGCACATACAGTTAAACGTCCAAAATGTATGCCCTCATTCAGATTTTCAAAGGCTGTCCAGTCTTTGTCGGCCTGATTCTGGCCCTCATACTTCATGTTTGACACCTCTGACCTATGAGCAAGCCCTCTGTGACAGTGGGAAACACAATCTACCTTTTCACAGGAAGAATAGAGGACAGACTGAAATGAGGGGAGTGAAACAAAAACACTCAGTGCATCATGGGAAGCTCCCGCAGCATAGACTTATTGCAGCACAATTTAAGGAGAAATTAGGATCACCTGATCCATCCCTAACTATATGCCCTATCAGAACAGGACGTTTTAAGCCTAATCTTAAAAGCAGAGAGTATCAAACAGCACAGGACAACCCCAGAGGTCATGTGGACCTGCAGAGTCATAATCAGGTATTTTTGTTTATGTCAACCCTGTGTTAAAAACAGGCAAATTCAAAGTCAGATATCTTTTTACTGCAGCCTCTTTCCTCTAAACATAATGGAGCTCAATTTTGACCACTCTCTCAAACTGCTTCAAGCAAAGTCCTGAGGAAACCCTTCATCTCATTTCAGCCCAGTCCCAATTTAAAATGCTCTGTTTTTTTCTCTTCCCACATTGATCTTTATTTGTCTGAAATAAACGGCTCATGAGATAACAGTGAGATTCAGGGAAAAAAATGATTGCTTTATAAATGACCAGACACAAAATGAGAAATCGGTTACATTCCCTCTGAACTGTGTATTTTATTTCTGCTGTATTCTTGAATAAAAAAAGAGATTATTTATTTCTTTGGAGACTGAGAAAGGGCTGTTACGAGCAGCAGAATTTTCCTCTGGGTAGAGAGAGAGAGGAAAAACAACACTCCACTTCTAACAAAAGCACTCGAGTTGAGATGTGAAGCATGAAAGTCGAATTCAGGCCCTCTCTCCACTTTCTCTGTCTTTTTATCTGAATGGCTGCTAGAGTCCAGATGCTCTCTTCAGGGAGGTGAACCCGTCTTGTCGGCTTCCATTATTCCATTCTGCTGGAGGCACATTTGATATCGAGAGCTTCTGGCTTTATCTCCCCACAGCAGGTTGAAGGAGCTGCTAATACAGAGCACACTTGTCTCACGTTGGGTAACAGAAGACATGCAGTGCACCTTGCAGCTACAGCAGCAATCAACCTGCTCCACCGACAACCTCCTACAGTTTACAATGTTTCCATTCAGCTGGAAGACAACATGTAGCACCACTTCTGGATATAAAAAGCCTTACCTATGAATAATGAAAGTTTTCTGCTTGGGTCTTTAAAACATTGGCAA
Organism: Pundamilia nyererei; assembly: GCF_000239375.1. NCBI lineage: Eukaryota > Metazoa > Chordata > Actinopteri > Cichliformes > Cichlidae > Pundamilia > Pundamilia nyererei. The sequence goes on from NW_005187561.1 coordinate 1,305,664, forward strand.
GATGATCTACATTTAAAAAGGTGATTCATTCAAGCTGCTAAATTTAAAAGGCAAACATTCGGATTTCTGATCCTGCTTCGCTGGGAAGCTCAGTTATGTTTTGTAAGAAAATGATCACAAATACTTTTTAGCAAATATTAATAGTCTAACTATAACTTCTCAAATTAAGTACCGCAGCTACTTCTGTTTCATTGGAACCATTACTCATTACATCTTGCATTTATGGAGCCTCATATTCTTAGAATATTATCATTTTTATAATCAGAAAAAAACATCTCTTAGCACTCTCCTACCTTTAACTATACAGTCTCTGTAACATTAACAGAGCTACCCAGTTTGCTCACAGGGTTGCAGCTTTTCTAGTCAAAATGAAAACAGATTAAATATACAAGCCAGTGTGACAGAACATGTGTAATATTTTAGCTAACATATTAGGAAATAAGGTTAGATGGAGGCAGATGAATGTGCTGTGGTGACCCTTAAAGGTAGTACTTAAAAGAAGAGGAACCCACTGTTTTTCATTTCAAACTGGGAACTTCACATACCCACTCTGGAATGTGTTATATTAATGGAGAAGTGCATTTCATTAAAGTGGGAAAAATATTTAAGTCGGCAAAAGTAGAAATGTTCAACATTTTTTAGCTAGTGCAACTTTTTTTAAACTGCTGTTTGGTGAGCTGTGACTAGCTTGGGAGGTGCAAAAGTCCTAAATATTCTCAGAGTTTGGTTTTACAGTGGAGAGTTTCACTAAATTTAAAAGGGAGCTCATATCATACACATGAGTGTAGAGACATTTCCTGATATGCTCCCTTGGCAGAGCTTTGAATAAAACCTGACATGCCCACGAGTCATTTAGCACGATTTCGCAGTCAAACACCTCTCTTACATCAGTCATCTTTTATGGCAGCTGCAGTCTGATTGTCTACAGCCTTTCTGACAAAACCAGACAAAGAAGAAACGTTTCAAACACCAGCGTCATTAAAAATGGCTGGAAGTGATAGCCATAGCCTTTGAAGCTGATCTGACATGTTTTACCATGTCTTCATGGACACGGATCCTGTTTCATGTTTGTCCTTGAGTCCAACATTCATTTTATCTTTATTATTCTTTCATAAGTTCGTTACTACGCGTCTGTTTGGAAAGTGGTAGTTATAACTGTGAGGCAGCTCCACATCATTCATTTGAAAACATTCATTCTCTGTATGCTGCTTCTACCCATGTGACCCACTTTGAGCCTTTTATGCGAATGTTTAATATCCTCTCGCAAATCAAAGTTATGTTTAGTAGAAACACAAGCATCAAATTAACATAACTCTGCGTAGCTGTAGCCGGTCTGCAGGAGAATTTTGACACACCCATGAAACACTAGATAAACATACCAAGATAGATACAAAGTAGCCCATCAACTCCCACCGAGAACATGAAAGTGTTTCTGAAAAACATTTCTAATGAAGTGAAAAAAATCATGATTTTTAACATTTGGTGCATACACATGTGGGCCCTTTGGATGAAAATCCTCTTTTACTTAAAAACAAGTAAGTATGTGCTATAAATTCCAATGTGATCAATAGATTCCTGTCAGGGTCCGCTGAGAGTGTGAAAGGCAGCTGGCTCAGAGAGTCTACTGAATAAAATCATGTCTGGAAACAGAAACAACATGAGAGAAGTCCAGCTAGCTTAGTTGGCTATAAGAGTTCAACCCACAATACCAACTTACTGCTTCACTGTCATTTATACTACACTGGAGCTTTCTACAACAATATTCAAAGAAAAACATTTTAACACAACAGCTATTTAGAAACAATTTGATGTTATGCATTTTATTAGTTTTTACTTAGATTTTAAATTGTAATATTTTTAAATGTTTTATATCTGATATGTGTGTGTGTGTGTGTGTTTGTGTCAGATAAAGATGTGTATTTTGTGCCCTTAGTTTAAAAGAATAGAAACAATGTGGGTGTATTATCTGTATGTAAACACTAACAATGGTCAGTGCTCCTGCACAGCAGGGTGACTTTGTTTTCTCATGTGTGGGTGCTGGTTTAATGGCTCCACTGTGCTCCTGTGAAGATAACGATATCCAGCAACAGGAGAGCAGATATATCCTGACTGTCATTTCAGTTTTTTGAGAGGCTGCAAAATAGAGTTTATTTACCTCCAGTATACTCCTGGTGATAATGTCCCAGGAAATAAATCAGGCTTCAGGGAACACATGCAGTCAGCAGAGGGCTCTACCACATACAGTAAAATGACAAAGCTTGTGTGTATGATTTGTGTATGTGTGAGTAATGTGTGTGCATTTAGACAGAAGAGGAGCGGTGGAGGGCGGAGCGCTTCTCCTGCAGGTATCCTCTCTAGAATACAAAATGAAGGGGCTGGAAAACGTGTGTGCACATGTTCCCTGGCTCTTCTAACATTTAATGTCCGTTTCGTGGAACTATGTGATGTGTGTGTCCGTGTTTTGAGCCACCTTTATTTAAAGCTGCTGATTATGAGTACCCTGGGCAAGAGGACACTTTATTTTGATGACTTTTAAATATGAACTATTTACTCTTCCACAATTATTAAGTTGCTCTGACCACCAGAGCCTCTCTGACCTAGGACAAATTTACCCATTCTGTAGTCCAGCTATGTTACATTCAGGCTAATAAATTGGTGAAAATGCACTAAAATAAAGGTTAGGCAACATTTTACTTGATATTCATGTCACATCTCTTGAGTCAAATATGCTTCATATGAAATATAGATATATGACAGCTATAGAAGGAAACCTCTTCACAAGTTTTATTGTTGGACTTTGCCATCTAGTGGAAGAAGTCTGTACTGCACATAGTATATTGTAAAAAGCGGCATTCTGTTTCTTTTAGGATTTTTTTAAACTACCTGTTAGGCATATTGGTATACATATAGATTTATCAGAGAACCTTTTTGCTACAGCATGTTTACACAGGCTATTACAGGCCTGTACACATATGAGTTACAGTAAGCATAGCTACAGGTCTTACATAAGTGCTCAGATTCTATTAAAAATTGGATGACTGACAGTCTTCTTCAGCTTAATGAAGAAAAAACAGAGGTCCTTGTTTGTGTCCCCTGACAGATTTGTGCCAAAGGTAATGGACACTGTAGGCCCCCCTTTGCCACATTTACTAAATCTTCTATCAGAAAACGTTGGGGGCAACTTTTTAAGCAGCGTTCCTTTTAGATGATCGTGTTAAATCTCTGGCTCACTCTTGCTTTTTTCTCTTAACACATCTGTTAAGAGTGTGTGTAACACATATCACACTCTGAATTAGAAATTGCTGTTCATGCCTTTATTTCATCTCGTCTGGATTACTGTAATTCCTTGTTCTCTTGTCTTGACTAACCCTCCTTGGAACATCAGCAAATTGTTCAGAATGAAAATGCAAGACTTTTAACAAAGTCTTCTAAGTACTCTCATGTCACACCCTTGAACATCCAGACGCAGGTCCTTGAGGTCTTGTGATCAGGGTCGGCTGGCTGTGTATCTTACAAGGCTGAAAATTAAGGAGAACAGAGGTTTTGTCCAGATTCTGGAACTTTCTCCATTTGAGCCTGAGATCTGTGGACCACATAGTGAAAAACACATCTTTTAAAACTTGTTTTGATGTAACAATTGCAATGATAATTGTAATAATTCTTCTTTAGAATTTCTTGTTGTAGAGCACTTTGTGATATTTCTTGAAAGATGCCATGTCAATAAAACTGATGTGACAAGCTACTGTAAATCAAGGGAGCAGCTGAAAATTGTTGTTAAGATGTAACGGGGGTGGGCAGGGTTTTGTCCACAGGAGGGAAACAGTTTTTGGAGAGCAGTGTCAGTGTTTTTTTGCGCATGCCCAAGTTCGGTTGTTACATCCTGTGAGGCTGTGGGCATGGTGTTGTCCTCTCCCTCTCTTCCTCCTTCTCTGTGCCCCTGCCTTCTCCTTTAGGACGCACCTGCTGCTCATCCGCCCTCGTTTACCACCAATTACCCTCCAGAGGTGATATAAGCTGGAGGAGCGCAGTGCGGGCGTGGGTGAGGATTCTGGTGGATTTCCTCTGTGCTGGTCAGTGTGTGATTCTGGTCTAGGTGTGGAAAAGGCCTGGTGTGTGTGTGTGTGTGTGTGTGTGTGTGTGTGTGTGTGTGTGAGAGAGAGAGAGAGAGAGAGAGAGAGATTATAATAAAGATTTATTTTGTGTTAAACACCTCTGCCTGGCATCCTATTCATTCCAATCCAGATCCAATTGTTACTGTCCCCCACCTTCTTGGCCTAGCTTTTATGTGGGGACGTAACATCGGCAAATAAAGAAATGACTGAGGTCTTCCTTATTGCACAGGATATCACAATTGTCTTTTTGTTGGGGTGTTTTTTTTTTTTTGCACTATAGTGACACTCCTTACCACACGGTGGCGGTAATGCATCATGGGCCACATATGTGTCTGCCGGGACACAAAGCAGGGTAGCCAACATGCATACAAGTGGCCAGCGTCATTACATTTAT
>NW_005187561.1:1312773-1327724 GCF_000239375.1 Pundamilia nyererei
CACTAAAGCACGGTGGAGGGAGTATTACAAGATATCACAGCAAAGCTTGTAATACACATGCCGGTCCACTGTGTCCATTTCATGCTTTGCCTCTCAAAAACCTTAAATGTAAGTTGCAGTAGGCTGCAGTAACAGCAGAGGTGTCATGGTCCTGGGTCATTTTGACCCAACGTTCTTAGTTTTCTTGTGTTTTTGTATTTTGTTCTCTATTTATTCTATGGTTCCTAGGTTGTTTAGTTTATTAGAATTCCCCTCATTTCTTTATCCCGTGTCCCCCTCCACGTATCTGAGTTCCCATGCCTCGTTTCTCCTCCTTGTGTTTTATTCCATGTTTTCCCCAGCCCGTTTTGTCTGTGCTCTCCCCATGTCCTCTCCTCCCCTCCTGTCTGCGCCTCTGTGTACTTTCTGTTTTACTTTGACAGTCTCCCGTCAGTATGCGTCATGTTGTGTTTGCTCCTGCCCTGTCATGTTATGATTATCTGTGTCAGCTGTGTGTTCCCTCGTTAACCCTCTGCGTATTGATGTCCGCGTCTCCCTCAGTTCTATGTTGCGTTCTCCCTGATCGCTGTGCATGATTCACCCTGTGTCTCCTGGTGCACATTGTAATTAGTTTTTCCCAGTTTAGTTTAGTGTTGTTTGTATGATCTGCTTTTGGGTCGTTTGGGTCCATCCTGCCTGCCACACAGCCGAATCATGACAAAAGGGAGATACTTTATTTCAAACCAGCATGAAAATAATCACAGGAAGGTGTTAAAGCAAACATTATTAAAATATTTACACGTATGCACATATTAGCACATATTAACCTTAATCGTTTATGTAATCTCCATTTCCTACTTTGAAGAAGCAAAGCAGGAAATGGACACAGTGGACCGACAGGTCTATACATTGCTGTGATGCTGAGTTGAGTATTATGCTGTGAGGATTCTTCAGTGTGTCTGGAACTGGGAATCTCGTCAAGGTGGAAGGATCATGAAGAGAGGACTATGTGAAGATTTTAAAAGAAGACCTCAAGCAGTCAGCAGCAAAACTGGGTCTGGCTCGACAGCGACCTGAAATACATTTCTCCTGGTGAAGAACTACCTCCAGAAGACCAAAGGGAACGTTATTGACTGGCCTGCACAAACCTCTACAGCACAGAAGGAGGGCCTGGAGGGGTCAGTGATGAACATGAGGTTATGCAGAAATCAAACTGCACCCACAAAACCAGGGAGACTGAAAGCAATAACACATGTTATAATACTTTTGTTGATGTTAAGTGAGAATGGCATTAAATGGCAGGTCATTAAGTGTAAATATGCAATACTTCAATTTGTGATTTTGTCATTTTAAGTAAACAAACAAACAAAAAACTAGAATTTTCTCCGAAACCATGGCACAGATCCTTCAAAGGAGGGTCAAAGTCATTTCAAACTGATGTGCATAACAGCAAACAGCACAGCTCGTTTGTGCTCACACTCTTAACCCAAAGGTGCAAGTACAAGTGATGATAAAAGGGCTTCCTGTGAGCAGTCTAGTCCTGTAAGTGACACAGAGGTGACCTAGGTCTCTGTGTGAGTAAGACTTCCTCCTTTTAGGGTGGAGCCTTATGGAGGCCAGTGTTTGAGACCAGGTGTAAGAAAATGTGTTCTTATTCTGTTTTCTGAAAGCAATGCAGCAGACTATAACTATGTTCACTCGCTTACACCTCTGATGTCATGGAACATCATCAAATTTCAAGAAATGAACAGATGACAGATTAATAACTACTGTTGTATTGTTTATTTTTTCAAGATCACGTTTAAAGAAGACATTTTTAATGTCAGTGAGACTTTTTAGTTGGACAAATAAATAAAGAATATATAAAAGTGACCTTTCCAAAAACTTCTAGCAGCTTCTACTTTGTGATGGGAAAGCTGTTTGTGGCTCAACATGACTTGTATGGAGTATGTTTCACATATTAGAGCCAACAAGTCATTTACACGAGCTTAAATACGGGCAACCTTTATTATTTATTTATTTATTTTACACAACAGGAAATCTTTATTAACCCACGTGAGACTGAAAGGTTTCCTTTCAGCTTTTGCATGCCTCCTGTGTTTCACCAGAAGGTGGCGCACCTGACTATGACTGTTTCCATGCGATTACTAAACTACACCCAGTTTCTTTAACATGTTAACGCCGTTGATCTGCACACCTTCCTGTTTCATTCCATCCATTTCTGCCTGTTTGTGTTTCTTTCAGTCAGCCTGATAATTCAAATAAAACAAAGCTTCATGCACAAACACTCCTCCACGGCTCTATGAACGCTGGCTGTGCATGTTTGTCAGTCTCGCGTGTCTATAGTAACCCGATCGCCGCAGAGGCTCGCCCTCTCATTGGCGCATGTCCCGGTTGGGTGGAGCGTAGCGGGGCGCTTCTGATTTGTCCGCCTCACACAGCCTCACAAAAGCACGGCCACGGAGAGCGTTACGGGTGTTGGAGTGTTCTCCAGGAGTGAGTGAATTAAACGGTGGATGTTATTTTCTTCCGCACAGGTGCGGACCGCGGAGCTGTTTGTGCGCAATTTCCAGAGAGATCGTTGGGCTGTTCGGTGTCATCCTTGTTGTCTCTGGAGTGTTCTTACAGCGCAGCTTTCCTTCGTCGCCAAATGGATGCGAGTGTGTGAGGAGAATACTAATGAACGGAGCTCTGCGTCCTCTGCTGCTGCTGCTGAGGGCCACAGCAGAGCTCATCGGTCATCCACAGCGCACCGGGGCTTCTCCGCTCTCCACTATCCCAACCTAAGGGGTTTTTTTTACCCGTGAAGTGGAAGGCTCTGAGCTTTAGGACTGTTTTCTTCCCCTTGAATCGGGAGATAAAACCAGCAGCTGCAGAATAAATGCCATAATGGGCAACAGCGTTTCCAGCATCTCTGCCTTCCAGTCTCTTCATATCGTCATGCTGGGCTTGGACTCTGCTGGGAAGACCACGGTTCTTTACAGACTTAAATTTAATGAATTTGTCAACACGGTCCCCACGATCGGCTTCAACACGGAGAAGATCAAGCTGAGCAACTGCACTGCGAAGGGCATCAGTTGTCATTTCTGGGACGTGGGGGGGCAGGAGAAGCTGAGGCCCCTGTGGAAGTCCTACAGCCGCTGCACTGACGGAATCATATACGTCGTGGACTCGGTAGATGTGGACAGGTTGGAGGAGGCCAAGACTGAACTGCACAAAGTCACCAAGTTTGCGGAGAACCAGGGCACGCCGCTGCTGGTCATCGCCAACAAGCAGGACCTGCCCAAATCCCTCCCGGTGGCGGATATCGAGAAGCAGCTGGCCCTGCACGAGCTCACCCCCTCCACCACTTACCACATCCAACCTGCCTGCGCTATAATAGGCGAGGGGCTTCACGAGGGCATGGACAAGCTGTATGAGATGATTCTGAAAAGAAGGAAATCCTTAAAGCAGAAAAAGAAGCGGTAACAGCCGCCGGACATTACTGCAAGGAGTTCGGGTTTTACCAGTATTGCCCTTAACAGTGACTTTTTTTTTTTTTTTTGGAATAAAGCTGTTCAGCCACTGAAGTCCTGCTCAGATGCTTTTGCGGGCAAGAGTACGTAGGACAGAAAACACACCAGGATAACCAAAATCAAGACAGGAAACTTGACTGGGCTGTTTGGAGCTGCAGCACCGACAGAGAGAGAGGAACAGATAAACAGGCTGGCCCATTTATCTGTGGCTTTATCTCAGACTTTGAACACGCTTTAACTGAAGCTTTGGCTCACCCTGGACTCTTTTTTTTATTATTATTATTTCCACCCACAGGACATCTTTGTGGAAACGAGTTTGATTTTGCACGTGGCTCGGGTCACTCGTGCCCCTGCTCTTTCTGTCTTGAACACAGACATCTGTAGGATCAAGGTTTGATCTTGACTGCTTTTGGAGCATTGAAGTAGCCTTTCCTCTGCGTGGTGGACAGAAGACAGAGTCCACTACTTTGCACTTTTCATTTGCTAACAGACAGTAGAGAACTACACTGTATTAGAGGAGCAGTTTCAGGTGATTCATGTACTAAGAAGCCAAAATTGAAGTATTTTTTGTATATTAAAAAGATTTTAAATCAAAGTTTTGGGTCATGTTCTTCATTTACACACTGCTGAGAAGTAGAGGTGATGTGGAGGTTACAGTGGCAGCAGGATGTGTGGTGGGGAGAAAAAAAGGCGGGCATGACTGCTGACAGTAAGGCAGAGATAGTGATTTCTTCATCAAGATACAATCACAGGTGGGGGTCAACGATAAGTCCGGGGTCACAGAGTTCAGGCAGAAGCTAATAACGGCCTGACCTCAGATCTTTGTTTTAATCATCTGCACATGAAATAAATGTTTGGAGGAAAGCCAGAGCTCATTTGTGAAATTTATGGATCTGCATTGCGGTGCTCTGTTTACAGCAGCAAGCGGTGATCAAATTAGGCTAATGTGCCCTAGGACGGTATAGATTTCTGTCCCAAATATTTCACATCACTCTGTAACTAATGTGGGCATTTATCTTGTAGTTTATTTAAATATTTCCTCATCATACAAGTCACAAATTGTGGGTGGATGTGAGGTATTTGGGCTAAAGTAAACTGTAAAGTAACTGTTTATATAACTGATTAATCTGCTCATTAAAAAAATAATTTGCTCATAAAATGTCCACCACATTCAAAGAAATATGTTCATATATGTTTAATTCTTCTGGATATATCTAATAGCTGCTGTAGAAAAACTCATGTTTGAACACCTGTGATCGGTAACCGGAAGTACTGAGTGTAAAGCAGAGCAGAGCACACAGGAGAAGAGGTGCTTACAGTGCTGTGCACTGTGATGCAAAGAGATGCATGAATCATGTAAACAAACCCTGAGGAAGATATGAGGGGCTTCAGTTTCAAACTGGAAACCATTGAGGTAAACTAGAGAAGTATGTAAGTGAGTGAGTGTACTTGAGTAAAATATCTGAATCCACCGTGAGTCAGTCTTGTGTGTTTAGAGGTTTTCTGTTCGTTTTGTGTGAGTAAATTACTCCAAAGTTAATCACCTTCCATCTCTGCAGAACAAGAACTTCATTACTAAATAAGGCAGAAGCAAACTGAGGACTCTGTGAGAATAATGAGAAAACGTGCGAATATTCTTTGTACTGAATATTTTTCACTTTAAACACAAAACACATGTCGTACCTGAATCTATCCAAGCTGCATGGTAGCTTCTAAATGCATCACACTGTACATTGACTGTGTTCTTGTTATGTTTTAAGCAGCAGCATTTCCAGGACCAAAAACAAGACAGGGAGGGTTCATAAGAGAGCAGAATGTTTGATCAGAAATTCATACAGGGTAGGAAGCTGCTGTCGAAAACACTGGATATCGTTTTAAGACTCATTTGAAGCCCTGTGTTATAACACTGATAGCACTGCATCAAACATGGCGCCGATGAAGAGTTTAAATGCTGTTTTGTACTGACTAACTATTTTACTCTGTGTTAGATGATAAACGTTCTAATCCTAAATCTTTAAATAATTCTGGGTAGCTTTAAGAACAATAATGCATATGCATACTTTATATTTCTTTTTAAGTGCATTAGAGTATATTAATATTTGGAAATCTGCAAAAATTTGGAGCATGAAGGACAATATTTGCTTCCAAAATACTGTGGAGTGCATGCAGAAAGTATAACGTTTAATCATTGTTGAAATACCTAAAGTACATTCAAACTGTGTTTTGGAAAGTAGTGTGTGCAGAGGTGTTTGTGTGTGTTAGTTACAGTTACAGTGTGTTACAGTGCAGTCCTGGACCAGAGAAACACTATAGATTTAACAGCAATAATTACAGACATTGTGATTCACTGTGATGGATTCTCTAACACAGGCTGAAATGGAAAACCCTTAAACTACAGGCAGCCTTTGAACAGCCTCAGGGACACAGAGCTTTTAGAGTGAATGAGCCAAAAACATCCCCAAAACACTCGTTGAACCTAACAGGACATTTTACTGTACAGATTTTTCCAGTTAAAACTGGAGGAACTGAATCTGTAGTTGATGCAGACTTACATCTCTCCTTCGATTGCCTGATAATATGAATCAACACCTAAACAATTTAGTGACTTTTTCTTTTTTGTGTGATATTTCTTTCTTTTAATTCCATTCGAGCCCAAAGAAGCTACCTAGAATGTAATAAGTAGCCCAGATCACCTCTGAGTGCAAAGATGTTATGTAAAATATGTAAAATACATTTTGTATTGTATTCACTGACTGTTAGGTTCTTCTAAAGGTCTTACACTCATCTTCTAGCAGATTTGAAACATCATCCAACGCGAGACCATCCAACCAGGATTGCATGTTTTTTTTGTTTGTTTTTTTTTATTTTTTGCTGTTAAGAAAGTAGTCATTTAGAGTTTGATTATAATCCTAATAAAGCAAAGGGCGACCGTGGCTCAGGGGGTTGGGAAGCGTATCTGTCGCCGGTTCGATCCCCGGGCTCTCTGTCCTGGTCGTTGTGTCCTCGGGCAAGACCCTACCGCCTACTGGTGTTGGCCAGAGGGGCCGATGGCGCGATATGGCAGCCTTGCTTCTGTCAGTCTGCCCCAGGGCAGCTGTGGCTACAACTGTAGCTGCCTCCACCAGTGAGTGAATGAACAGTGGCATTGTAAAGCGCTTTGGGTGCCTTGAAAAGCGCTATATAAATGCAATCTATTATTATAATACTAAGATATTTTTACTAGATAAAATCTGTACTTGTTTTACAAATTTATATTAAATTTGTAAAACTTGTAGGTGTTAAGCTCTGTTCAAAGCCATGGCTTCACATAATCATGTTACCACATAAGACTCATAACTACATAGTATTTGTATTGAATATTTATTTGACAAATTGGATAATAGGTGTATTTCCTGACTGCACTGCACTGTCTGCTCTTTTCTTTTTCAAAAACTGAAAATTCATGGCTCAGTAAAATGTTTCTCCATGAATCCAGACACTCATAAAGTGGCAGACAGTAACTATAAAGCGCTATGTAGTAAATAGAGAATAATGACTGTCTGCTGTAAAGATGGGGAGTCTGGTGAAGGTTTAAGAGCAACTACATGTACACTTATGTGGCCTTAAGTCATTGTGTGGGAATCTCTGTTGTAGCTGAGCTAAGTCAAAACTAAGACAAAGTATCTCTTCATGAAACAGTCACAAAAACACAAACTTCAAGCACAAAGTTCTTGGCTTGCTGATAACTGACTTTTTCTCTCAGAATTTTGGAAAAGAAAAAAAAAAAGACGTTCCCACATTTTGTTTTTTCCCAGTGGCCCTAATCCTCTTCCGTAAAATTCACACAAACAGCTGTCTGTCGATGGAATAGTGTGAGACCAGTGATAGGATGTGATGTGACGCTGCCCATATGCATAAGGTTCCTCGTGCATTTGCATCAAAGCAAACACCACGGATTAGTGTTTGTGAAAACATGGCTCTGTTGTACCACTGCTAGTCAACAAATCCTCCACACATTGCTTTTACACTGATCTGCTTCTGATCTTTTGTGTATGGAGAGTTTTTATTCATTGAATTATTTTTACTAGTTACTGTGTGATTACTTCATTTACAGCCTCGAGGGGGTTACTGTTCTCACGTTTCCTTCTTTTGGCAGTAGCCAATGCGACGTCCTGATCTAAACTCCAAACTGTGGCTTTCCTGAGTTGTTTTGTCCTTTTTCTTCTCTTCCCGGCAAATCTCTGATTGTCTATAAATAGAGAGAGAGAGCAGTACGTAGATGTGCTAAACATCCTCATTTGCATTAACAGAATGGATCCTGTTTTAAGATGTAGGCTGAAAAGGCCACATAAGTTACTACTGAACTGTGCCTCTCAAAAACAGTAGAGAGACAGTTCAGTGACTCAGATTAGCGAAGAGGAGATCTAGCAGACAGCTAGTGACTATAACTTCCTGTGTTGGTACACCTGTCGCTCATAACAGTGGAGTGGAGTTTAAAAGACCGAATTAAAACAAAGAAGCAACAAAAAGAAATGGAAAAATGTACTGTAGACGCCAAAATCATCCCTTGTAACAGGAGGTAAATATCTTACTGCTATAAAGCTGCATTTTAACTAAAGAATGTCTGAGCACTGACCTGCTTTTTGAGCAACGTCCAAATGAATGTTAAAGGAACTGCAGTTGTTGGTGCTCATTTATTAAGCACAAACATATCAGTATGTTTGTGTTGTGCTTCTGCACATGAATAAAACAAAATTGTGTTCTGTAAAATTGAGCATTTCCTGTATTATTAATTTTTTTTTAAAGCTGTGGTTTCCATCTTTTAGCAACACATTGAATTTACAATTAAAGAAATAATACACATCAATCTTTCAAAGCTAAAATTAGATTTAAAAAATCTAATTTTTAAAATCAGATTTTTAAAGTCACCAGTGTTTATATGGTCCATCCATCCATTCATCCATCCATCCACTGGTTATCCAATTCAAGAGGTGGATGGCCTAGTCTATCCTAGCTAACATAGGACACTAGCTGCATGTCTTTGGACTGCAGGACGAAGCCAGAGAGAATCAGCTCACACACAGTGAGAACATAAAAGTCCACAGAAACGGCAGCACTTTTTTTTTTAAAGGATTGCACAGCACAAACTGAAGTGTAAAATCTTGGTTTTGTGTTGGCTACCAACATGATATACTAAGATGCTAAACACAGTGAACACTGCACCCTTCTCACTTTCACCATGTTATCATCATGACTGTGGCACTCAGAGCTGACAATAACTTCAGAACTAAACATGGCTACAGACTTGATTTTATACTGAGGCGGCACTGGCAAAAAATAAATATTTTATTGGCACTATCTATGTCAGGCCTAAAATAAACATCTGTGTTTCTGCCATCAGCAGATGTTGCCTAGTAACAGCTGAAACTAAAAGCTTCCAGCTGTGAGGATTCATGTAAGGAAAGATGATGATACACAAGAACTGCAAGGTTATCTATATATAATGAAGAGCCACCAGCCAATCAGAATGCAGTAGTACCCGTGGCCACTGATATTTTCCAATGAAAGTTTTTTTTCTCTCTTTACATATTTTAGACCAAGGAATCTCACACTAATATATATAGTTTGAGACAAAATGAAATGTCACAGCAGCAGGAAAATCTCTGTTATTAATATTATAATTGTCAAAAAAAGAATCCATGTGTTCTGCGCTTTCAAATTAAAGTCTTTTCTAAGACTTTTGGGCTTAAAATAGATAAAAACAAAAGCTAGCATGTTAGAGTTTCACGAACATCCTCATTATAAAGCTCACTTTGAGAGAAATGTGTTTGATTCTTTTTTGATGTTCAGGAAAACATCGAGTGGTTTCCCACAAAAAAAGGAAACAGGCAGTCTTGTCATCTCAGGATTACCCTTCACCATAGCAACAGTATACCACAAAGAACCCAGTCCATCTTCAGCGATTCACAAACACAACAGATTTCCTGTCTTGTGTTTGGGGTTAACATTTGTTTATCATGACAAAATGGCATAATGCTGTGTTCTTCCTTTAATGTGCCCTGAAATTCATTCAAACCCAGACAAAACCCCCAAAACATTCAGTCCTTTTGATAACATTTTTATATTCTGGATCATCTTGTTGCAGCTCTTCTTTGAAGCTATACAATGTTTACACTGAGTAAAATATTTAAAAGCTGCAGCATTCTACCAAGTACTCCAAATACTTTGAACATAGTTGGGGCCCAAATTTTAATAGCTTGTGCTCAAATAATAATTACAGCTTATTGAGCTGACAGTTGTTCAGACTCTTGACTGCAGTACTTTATACATTAAGAAGCCAACAATAAGAAAGACTTCAAGAAAACCAATCTGAAATTGAAAAGACACGTGGGCAGTTAGTGGGAATAACACTGTGAGGTTCTGTGAGGATTTGTGACATGTGTTTTTTTTTCTTTCATTTCAGTGAGACACATGTCTGGTTGGCTTCCAGGTTTAGTTAATCATTACAGCAGTTTGCATTTACCTACAGTCTCTGTTTGCTCTTTGCCAGCAGGGTTTGGCTCAAGTTCAGCTTTCAGAATGCTGTGGTGTGAAAATCAGTGCGTTACCTCTGATATTATATTCTGAATGACGCTAACAAAGGCTCACACTTTTCTCCACAAATAAACACATAAAATATCCTTATATTTCAGCTGATGTAAATGATTAGTGGTAAGTAATCAGCAGGGAGCCAAGCATTTAAAGCAAAGCCAAAAGTGATGCCAGGAAGCCCAAAAAATGTACTTGTCTCCTTCTACTTGATGTCAGTTCACTGACAGTAGAGCCTCTTTTCATCTGACCCATTTGTCAGATTGAGACATGCTGAAGCTGCAGCTGGAAACATCTCTCAAGGCCACATGTGTACAACACATTTAGCTACACGAGTGGTCTGTAAAACCAGGCTCCTCCAAATAAGCACAACCCCCAGAGGAGGCTGCCTTTGTTTATGTTGAAGGGATGGCTTTATTGTCTACAGAAACCAGACCTTTGGTTAACTGTACACAGTAGTTGGAGAACACAAACTGTGTCATCTTTTACAGTTTTAGATTGACCAACTGACCAATTGCTGACATGATTTATCAATCTGACTTCTTAGTGCCTCATTGAAGCCCAATACCTCAATCAACCAAAAAAAATGAGTGCTAAAGTTTTGTTTTAGGTATGAAATATATTACTTTTATTGTGTGCCACCATGCTACATCTTATTAGATTGTTATACTGGTCATCATTACTTTTGCAGAAACAGTCATGTGGAAAAACTTTATGCACAAAGGAGGCAGCTGCTTTGCTTGAATATCCACCAACACCATTGTTCCAAAAGCTTGCCCCAATGGACGACATAATTTAATTCATTCTACTTTCTTTTTTAAAACCTGGAACCTCTGATGTAGAATTTCAGCTCTGATGTCCTCCATCATTCATTTTGAGACCTGGGTTTTGCAAGAGTACTTGAATTCCTTTGGTTTCTAATTGTTGTTCTATGCTCCTTCAAACGGTAACATTTCATTTCATTATTCCATCACTGAACAACAGTATATAACTGGAAACAGATTTTCAGTCATTTTTTAAATTAAAAGTATAATATGGCAGAAAAATTCTAAAAATCCAAACTGTCTTTGACCAACTTACCATTATCATCTACATTTTCTATTACAGAAAAACAGAAATTGAGCAAATCTTCACATCTGAGAACTTGGAACCTCCAAATGTTGCCAAATATTTCTCCAGTGATATTCCATTAGTTTTGTCAAATCTGCTTTGGAGTGCTTGTTGGGTGTTGTCTTGTGAAGTGAGACGGCACATGCATGATTGGGATCAACATAGCACATAGAAGTTATACCTTCAGGGCTTTCTGGCCAACCTCTCTCTGTTCTTTAACATCATGCAAAGCTTGTAGCTTTGCATGATGTTAAAAATAGTAAACAAAATTTAAAAAAAGGAAACAAACTTGGTTGGGAAAGATCAGGGCTTGGTATTAAATACAACCTTTCTAGAAGAACATGTTTAGCAAAACGACTTGAAGGGAAACTTCTCCTGTGTGCAGATCAAAAGGGCAAACCAATGTTTATCCAAAGACAGAAGGTTAATCCTACAGTTTCTAAAGCAATTTAAAAACATATATATCACATGATATAATATCAATATATCTTCTTTAGAGTTGCATTTAAGGAAAGTGCAGTTAGAGGTCAGAATTGCTGTCAGTGGTGAGATCAGATAGTTCCTAAGCAGTCAGATAAACTAACCCCCCCGCCCCCCCCAAAAACCAAAAAACAAACAAACAAACAAAAAAACAAAAACAAAAACAAAACAAAAAAACAAAGCACTAGGCAGTTATATTTTTCACACCTTTCATGTCTGAGCAGCATTTTAGTTGCAGTCTGCATTTTTTCACTCCCCACCACCTCCTTTAATTTCTCTTTCCTCCCTCTTTGGTCTTTGTTGGTGTCTCCCTCAGCTCTCCAATTATGTACTTAAAGCAGGAGCAGAGCTGTCTGCTGGTGCAAAACAAACTGCTGATTACAGAGAATCGTGTCTTTGTGCAGCTTCAGTCGCTACAGAAAATTAAAAGATAATAAGCTGACACTGTACATGCTTTCAACAACAGCCTTCTTGACTTGTCTTTGCCTCCTGGCGGCACCATGAATACACACAGTAAACCTAATGTGGGCAATTTAACTAATGTTAAATATGATATAGATAATATTATAATTGTACTGTGATGGGAAAATCTTTTGACACTAAACTAATTTCATATTTCCGAGTCCAGTTTGTAATTAAAGTCAGACTGTGAGGTTAAAAAGTGCCCTTTTGTCTTTTTGGTCAGACCCCACATCCATCTGAAATGTAAAACCAAAACCTCTTGAAATGGAAATATTGAAGGAACAAAAGAAAGACCATAAGTGGTCTTGAACTAAGTGTGAGGACTTGGTTAAATCACTGCTCTGGTTTCAAGAAACATGTCGAGACTTGGACGGTGTAGGAGGATTCGAACAGAAAGCTTCTGTCTCTGGTGGATCATCTCTTTCTAGCTCCTGCAGCTGTTGTTGTGTGCTCGGGGGACTGATAAGCTGTGCATTGTTCAGATGTCCTGGGCATATATAGGTCATGCTCTTTGTTGTTCTTCCCCCTCCCCATGCTATATGTAAAGCATGTGTGAGTACTATTTTCACAACAATATACAACACAGAGGGAAAGAAGCTGCTGTCACAAGGTACCAACCCCTACAGTCTCCAAACAAGACAAAGTGCACACACACAACCAAAATAAAATTATTGTACCTAACTTACAGTGTAAGTACCTGAACAAAATGAATCTTAGCATTAATTCAGCCAAGCTCACTGTAATCCTGGCAGATCAGCTTATTACACTCATTGTTATTCTACCTACCGACAATGTGAAACTCACGCATCCCTTCTGTCTAACACTAGTGTTTTGAACACTACCATGAACGGCTAGTGTTCAAAAAACTTGCCATTCACGGACGCTTTGAAATTGGATGATTCAGATTTAGTATCCATTGAAAAAGCTGTCCTTGTATTGTCTGGTTCCAAGAAAAACAAGGAAACAGTCCACAACTAGCTAGCTAATTGGTTAAAAAAATTGGTTACTATTGTAATATTGTTGTTTAGGTTTAATCATATTGCATGTATTTCATTCAGACTTGCATCTTCTTGGTTCTCTGATAAATCAGGTATCATCATGAGGAATGTGAGCTGCATAAAGAATAAGACTGATGAGCTCAGCAAGCTGACAAAGAACCAGAGGGAATAATGTGTGTGTAGTTTGATGCTTTACACGAGCAGTTGCCACACTCATTTTCCAGAACACAGAGGAACTGTGCCAAGATTTTTTTGAGAACAGACAGAGACATTGATCTCAACATCAAAAAGAAATGTGGAAGAATTATGTGGAATAATGTGGAAAAGTGTGGAAGAGGTTTTTTTTAGTTACTAGTAGTAACACTACCAAAGTAGTGTGATGCTGAAGGAATTTTTTTCAAGTAATGGTGTTGCTGTTCAAATCCAGTGAATCAATACACTGGTTGGATGTTCCCATTGGTGGAGGCAGAGGTCATCAAATTAATATGGGAAATGTCTGCATACAGTAAATAGGTGCGGACTCTGGACCACTGGGTTTATTTCAGATTTTCATTTCCTAAACTCACTTTTTCTGTTTCAGTTTCTTCTTCTTCTGTTTTGGTTTAGTTGTTTTTTAATCTTTCCCAGCTATATTTATTTATTATGATGTTGTATTTATTTGGGCTAAATTAAGATATGAATGTATGCAGTAGATGTGTGTTAGGTTGTATTTGATCAAAAATGTACCATTGCTGACATGAGAGATTAAAGGCAGTGAGACAATGAGTGAGATATGGGAGGTTTTCCACACATTGCGCTGTGCTGTGTGTTGCTTTTATTCCCTTGTTCCTGTGATGTGTTCAGCAGCAGACTGATGAATGTGTCGTCGTGCTGCTGCAGTTTAGTCTGAGAGCAGAAACATGCCTCTATAAGGAGACGAGGCCTTCAGGGACACAAAAGCTCCTCCAGCCGCTGACGCTACCAGTCCAGACCATTAATCTTGGCACCAAGACTCATCTTCCCCCAGTACCACACACACATACACACAAAGGGAAATGGTAATCTATTCTTTTTGCTTCCTGCCTAGTAAAGTGAAGATAAATTATGCATTTCATCCAATGACAAAAGAGGCCTGTCAGACTTTGCATAATCAAATAGAAGCTCAGTGATGCTGCCAGTAATCTATCACCAGCAAGAAACATCACACATACATTGGTCAGGTTTTCTGATCATGTTGAACTGTATGGATTTGTATGTGCATTTTTATATTTAGAGACTTCATTGAAACACTGCTGATGCTAAACTAAAAGAGACTTAAGGTACTCTTGCACACAGGAAAAGAATGCACCAACACCCAGACAACACATGCCACAGGTAACAGTCAGACTACATTTGAAAGGAGGGGTTCAGATATGCTGGGAGGAGCTCTTGATCAATACAGCAAGACTGGACAATCAGTGGTAAGCAATCGGGTGACCAAATGAATCATTCAGAGTATGCTGTAGAATGATGTAGACTACATTTTCATTTTTACTACATTAGAATAGATTAAAAAGGAATTGGAGATAGAGATTTATAAACTGTTGAGTTTCAAGAGCTACAATTTGAATGAAACCCAGTGTCAGCCTGATTTTTTCCCCTTTATGAGATCTTTAAATTGTGTCCAGTGACAAGTGCATTTGTAACTTTAAAAAAACATAATCTTTTGCAATTTATCAGCTTCACGTGAAAGACAAAAGTCAAATTATTCCTCAAGTTTGGTGGAAAAATGTTCACACAAATTCAATCCACCAAAAAGGTGCAGTAGCTACAAAGCTAGTGCTGTAGGTTGTGAGCTGTGTCAGCTTACAGTTTGTCAAAA
>NW_005187561.1:1328540-1360652 GCF_000239375.1 Pundamilia nyererei
GACAAAATGGTCAAATGTTCAATTGTCAGGTAGGGCTAGCAAGCCTTGGTCATGCATCCATAAAGTGTATGGGTGCATTGCAAAGACAGGGAAAGGTGTCAATTGATGTTTGGTAACAGACTATTAAAATGCTATAGTTATTTTGGGCTGGCGGTACCACACAGCAGGCTGTGCAATTTGTTAGTCATTCTATTAACAGGCACCGAAACCTCAAACACAGTTAACGTGTCTGGTTCTCAAGTGACTCGAGTGAAGGTGAAGCTAGGCAACAATCAGCTACAGCTCCCTGTGGTCACACAAATGGTAAACTATAAGTTATAGGAGGATCCAAAATTACCTGCTAAATATCAATAACTGTAACTGTTTCTTGGACAGTGGCAATGCTTTTAATGCTTTAAAGACCGGAGTGTGTCCCAGTTTCCCACCACCACCCTCATATTGTTAATTTTCAATGAGGAATTTTTGATCCCAACAATGATCAGTATTTTTCCCAAGCCAGTGAAAAGTTCATCTGTTGACCTGTTGGTGCCCTTTTTTGTGCAGTTCCTTTGAAGTTCTTTTGCTTGTGGAAATTCAGCCTTCCAGTGAAAAAGGTTGTGATATAATTGGCGAGTTGAGTGAAGGAGCCACATTGGATTGTTGGTTAAAAACCAGCGCTCATGTCTGCTTGTGTAATGATGCTGTTACACACTGTGGTTGGTTTGAATTTGAGTTAAATGTTTTCTACTTTTTTCTGGTGAACAGAATGAGGTCATTCATCATACATAACAGATGCTCGATAATGATCTCAGACTTCTATATAATGTCATCACAATTTTTAACATGCCTACAGGGTCTGAAAAGTGCAAGATGAATGGAAGATTTGTTTTGTGTAGGAATAAGTTTCTTTAGCTTTGAGGTGGTGACTTTGATGTTGGAGTGTGTGGAGGGGTGCTGGGGTTATCTGGAAGTCAGAGTGTGCATATATGGAGGGATCTTCTAGCTTCCCTGCTTAGGCTGCCCTCAGCAGACACCTTGAAAGGACATCCTTCTTCCACGGGAAACGTCTTTCAGATGGAAATGCAACAGACTTTTTGTTGCCCCCGTTTTTGTTCACTCTCTGAGCCTCCTCCCACTCACCCTCTCTTTTTCTCCTGCTCTCATTTCTGTCATCCTGCTGCTTTCCAGAGACTCTCACATTATCTGTCATTTCTGTTTGTTCAATCTGTTTTTAAAAATGTGGCACTTAGCCAGCCTTGCTCTGAAAGAAAGAACGAAAGAAAGAAAGACAACTGCTGGTTTCTACATCTTTAGACCCAAACTCATTTATTTATTGAGGGATTGTGAAAACAAATGAAAGAAAACCATAGATCTGACCTGAGGGATCTTACTGGTAGGGCACAACATCTGTTGTGGCAGGGTGTGCCATGATAGATGGTTAAGAGGAGCTTCTCCTTTACTTAATGTCAACTCAACCAACATAATGGCTCTTTGGAAGGATTCTCTTCATGCATGCATTTTCTTCCATCTATTGGGTTATTCTGTAGCAGACAAACGAACAAGATATTCCAGATGGCCATCCACATTTTCAGTTCCTTCTTGAAGATTCTGAGGCATTCCCAAAAAAAAATGACATATATATATATATAAAATCTCTCCAGCACATGCTGGGGTTTGTTTCCCATGGCAGAACCAGAACCTTCTGGTTGTTTCTGATATGAAGAGACAGAAACTCTACTCTGAGCTACTCATCAATGGCCACCCCTGGATCAACATGATGTGTTATCATCCATAAACTGACTTAAATGATCGTTTCCTAACCAAGTAGCTTTATTGCCTTAATCTAACTTTTACAGAGTAAAAGAGGAAGTGAAAAGATTCAAAAATAGTATCTCAAGTTATTGCTAAACCCCCTTTTCACCTTACTTAGGGTTTTGTTGCTACATTAGGGAGAAAACACCCATATTTCTGTTAATCAAGGCTACATGACCACCACAAAATAAGCTAACAATTGTTAAATTAATATCAACAAATAATGGTTAATCAATGGCCTAAGGGAGATAACTGTGACTGCACCGCTTGGCGCCTCTAGCACCAAGAACTTAGGACACAGCACTTCTCTAAATATGCTTTCATACCATCAGAAAGTCTTTAAACTGTATCTAAATCTGTTTTTGTACACTGACTGCTCTGTTTGGATGAAGTCCTGCAGGTTTGGGTGGAGGCTGCCTAATGTGTTTATTGCTTGTTTTTGTGGTACAACTGGCTTTGTGCCCCAGTTATAAAAAAGACCTTTCCAGGTGTCCGCTTTACAACAGGAGGCGTGTCCTACTAATGGCTACCACAAAGCCTGGGAAGGTCTGCTTTTAAAAGCTTCATAAACCCTGAATCTATCCTTTGAACCATTGCGCTGTTTGGCTGTGAGATATGATATTTAAAGTGCTGGTCCTATTGTGATGCTACAAGAGTGCATCTGCCCCTTTTTCACTTGGAAATCTTCTTTCCTTAAATTTTTATTTCTTTATTTACCACAGTGTTTCAAAACTGGATTGCTATTTATACTTTTACATTTCCACTTTACCACTTCATTCTCTGTTGCTTAACAGATGAGATGGCTCCTGTGTAAAGTGGCTTTGACAGCAGTATATGAAATTCTGTTACTGTCTGACATGTGCAAAATCACTTCACAGAGGAATCCTTGTTGCAATCCCACCGCTGCCTCAGCATTCCCATTGCCAAATTAAACACTTGTAAACCTTTGATAATTGGTGAAACCCAACAACCTTCTTTGAAGATCTTTTTCAAGCAGGGAAAAACAACCAAAAGGAAACAAAGTAAACTGACTCACCTTGTGTCTGAATACAGGCTTCATGGTAAAAAGAAAAACTCTATTTACTATTCTGGTGACCCATTAAGGTTCATGTTATCTTGAATCATGAGCCCTCATTCTCACTAGCTACCTATTTAAAGATTTATTCATGCTATTTTGGTAACGTTTTATTTCAAAGACCTGATGTTTTCCTGGAAATTCCCCATATTTCCTACAGATCAACTGGTATTTAGTATTTGCAACCTATCAGGAAATATTGATGAAACCCTGTTGCAGTTTAAAAATTTCAGAAATTATGAAAATTAAGAAAAAAAAACCACCCACGGCAGAAGTTCATTGTGCTACTAAGAGTTCCCAGAAACACTAAAGCCTGCTGGCCAAGTGGGGGATGGGTGAGGTCAAATGTCAATGCACACCAGGGCTCAGCCTGGCAGAGTAAACACGAGCTGACTTTTACTGCTAACTCACAGCCACTCGTGTTTCTGTTTGCAGCTCTGGAGAAGCGTTGAACATTAACCGTTAAATGTTTCAGCAGATTGCGAGCTCGCCATCAAGGAGTGAAGAGCAAACAAGCGCAAGGACAAAAACACTTCTGTACTGCTGTGGGCTGTTTGAAAATTAACAACAAACTGTTTGGACTAATTGATGGTTCAGGCTAATAAGTTCCAGGACGATTTCCACGTGCCCTTCAAAAAGGTCTGCTCTCTTGTAAAATCCATAAAATGTCAGCAGCTGGTTATTGACTTAATGAAACGCAGCAAGAGGAGCTGGTTCAGTATCGTCTAATCATGACCCTGTCATGTTCTTATGTAACAAGCAGAGCTGGGATCTATTAAAAGCTAAATGAGTGGGGCTGTTTTGAACTTAATTTCATTGACCAACATCAAAGCTAAAAACCAGAAGAAAGTCTTCGCAGCAGAGCAGCAGCTTCTCATCTTGATGATAAAACAAAAGAATTAGAAGATAAATTTGAACATCACATTTTATCCATGATGATGGCACCAAAAGAGTAATCATTTTTCTGAAGTTTTTTTCTGCTCTGAACGGGTTGTTAAAGATGGACTATTATTCTCAAATTGCCTGGTATATAGTTTTAGGACTCTGCTACAGAACCTTTACAAAATTAACTTTATTTACCTCGTATTGGCCCTTGGTGCAACCGTTCACATTATCGCCTGTCTGAAACAAACTGGCTTAGCTTTTTTGTGTGATTGGTTGCTCCTTGTAAACAGAAAATTTGATCAGTATGTGGGTGGAGCTTCTGTGCTCACAGCTAGAGCTGTTAGACTAACATGTAACACTTCTGACTCACAGAAATAAGCTAGGTAAAATAATCCAGTGATCCCAGAGAGGGATTTTCAAATTTATCAAGCACTATTATCAGACTGCTTTAATCATGCGTAATGTGTCATTTAAATAGATCAGGCTAAATGCAGTTTTTCTTTTTTGCCTCTGAGAGTCTAGACTGAATTCTATGTGAAGGCTGCTTGATGGATTTTTCATGAAAATTCAAATATTGTTATGTTCATGCCAGTTCCCAAGCACCTAGTCTCAATACCTCTCTCAACAATTGCGAACATTAGCCAAATGGGTACACTAATCACTTAGGTCAACAAGTGACCAGCTCCAAGCACAACACAGACTATAACAGAAACCCCACATAAGGACAAAAACTGATGAGGCTTTAGATAATATTTTCCTACTGGTAACGTCAGTACAACAAGAAATAACAAGCAAGATTAGCAAACTAGCTGCTACCCTGGTAGCAAGTAAGCTAATGCTAATTAACCTTAGCCAGAATAAAGACAATTTTATTGTATTAAGCCCTTCTTGCAAAACATGACTGTGACCGAGGTCAGGGAAAAACTAGGGATAGCATCAGTAGACCTTTACCATATTCTATCTGGCAGCTAGCAGTTCCTTATATCACAGTGGAAACTGACCAGAAAAAAAACAAACAACGTTTTTTACCCTATGACATTTGTAACCCAAAAGCTGACCTGTGTAAATGCTGTCAGTGCTTTCTTTATCTGTAACCTTTATGTTTCTTCCTTTGAGAAGAATGTCAGAAGTGGAAATGAAAGTAGATGAAAATCCCTCTGCTTTTATAGGCCTACCAGTGTGACAAACTGTGATTTCCTTGATGACCTAATGTACTCACGAGTGGAGGCAAAGCTTTTACAAGAAATGTGTTTATGCTGTCTGAAGACTTGCTGGTCAGCAGCTGACACATGGAAACAACCGAGTCTTTGTTTGGTCTCACACTGACTGAGTTGCTGTGTGTATCTCTGGGTCAGTTTATCTGTGGAGAAACTAAGCTCAGCTGCTATCCAAACACAGTGTTGTTATAGCAACAATGACTCTTTCAAAAAAATGACTCTTGTGAGTGTTCCAGTCTCTCACTAGCCCATGGTTAAAGTCTGATTCATTTTAGGAAACTTAAATTACTTAGTTATTGTTAGGTAAAATGCCTTTTTAACAATGATTCATCAAATGTCATCTGCTCACAGTTATTTAACCTCCTCACTCATGCTTCGAGGGCAGTGAAACTAGAACAGTAAAACCACAGACAGACGATCCACATGGATCGGCCAAAGCAAAACTAGCAAAAAACAAACAAACAAGGATTTAATTGTTCCAATTTGGCTTGGACAGAACCTTTATCCAATGCTCTAAATGATTATTTTTCCAAAAATGTGAATTTCAAACGCGCTGATTGGTGAGTCCAGCTTCATATCTTAGTGCACTGTGGACATCTGTAGGGTCTTTTTTAAATGTGCAGTGCTGACTCACAGAGTTTCTTCGGACACTCTTCATTTGTAAAATTGGCATGGAGACATTGTGGTTAAAAGTGCTCTGCTAGTGTTGTTACTGTTGCGCGACACATAACCATGGTAACCAAAGACATATACCCATGGTAACCAAGGAAATGTTGCAGAAGCTGGCTGCAGACGGGAAAACTTTGCATTATTTATATGTTTGTTTTACATATGTTTTACATTTTAAACCACCTCCTCCAAGGTCTAAGTTATCATTGTTGATGAACCCAAGCCTACCTCTGAAGCCTATTGCTAATTCTTGCTTTGGACAAAAAAAATAAATTTTTTGTTGGAAAAAAATGGAGATAATTCAGTTTAAATGATTACTTTGTCCTCCAGTTGCCAAGAATATGGAGAAAATGAGAAGAAAAATTAAAATTTTATAATCTGATAGCACAGAATATGATTGTGATCATCACAATTTAGAGCTGACCTGATTAACACGATTCACCACCTAAATCTAATCTGGGTAGTTTTAATTGTG
The DNA here is from genome assembly GCF_000239375.1 of Pundamilia nyererei. Taxonomy (NCBI): domain Eukaryota; kingdom Metazoa; phylum Chordata; class Actinopteri; order Cichliformes; family Cichlidae; genus Pundamilia; species Pundamilia nyererei. The sequence goes on from NW_005187561.1 coordinate 1,334,653, forward strand.
TAGTTTAATAAAACTACACAATTTTGCTATGTATGTACATTGACAATATAGGGCTATTCTATTATATTATTAAAACCTAAACCTAATCAAACTGTGTCTTAGAAAGGTAAAACGAAATTGCAAATATTGCAGTGCATGCAGCATGCAAACCTGGATTCAAACTATTGAATCACACCATGTGATTGTAAAACCTACTACTTCACCTATTTCTGCTCATTGGTTTTGTTTTTCCTTACACTGTTAAATGGACTGGTTCTTATATAATGCTTTTCTACTCTGAGTGCTCAAAGCGCTTTACACTGGAACACAAGGCGTGTAAAAAAAGACAATAAGAGCGTATCTCTAACCTTAACTTTGTGATTTTTATCTGTGAAATGTGCTACATAAATAAATTTTACTTACTTACTTACTTACTTAAAATGTAAGAGAGGAGGATTTGATGACATCAGGCAATTTGGGCACATGAGATAACACATAAAATTTTAATTGACCATTATCCCAATGGTTACAGAGCTGGAGAAAGAATATGAACTGCATTAAGGATAACATAAAAAAAACAAAAATCCTGATTAGGCCTGTCCACACTCTGGGTACAAAATCTGGGCTTTGTAATTTGGAGGCAAAGAAAACACACTGCAGTACTTTACTGGAACATTGACATAACTATAGTCAACATGAGCACTAGATTTTTTCCATATGAGTAGGTTAGAGCTTCTCAGACATGGCAAACCTTGCATGTTGTGTCTGCAAACCATGACTCTTTGTTTTTTATAGCAAAAAAAAGTTTGACAAAACGAGTGCCCTCTGGTTTAGAATCTGTCTTTGCTAGTGGTCGACAATTGATAAATCAAACAATAAATCCAAAAAACTATTTACCTGTATTTGTCCTGCTAGCTCCAAACAAATCCACTGATCACTGTGATTCTGCTGAAGTTGTTCCAGTGCTAAATGCTAATGAATTAAAAACTTATTTGAACAAAGCTTTATGGAAAAACAAGCAGTTTATGGGAGGAAGAGATTTGTGGTTATGAAAAAGTGCCATGCTGTGAGCAGCTGATGCTTACTGTAGATAGAAATTTCCACTCTTGCCCATCCCGCTGAGGTGAAAATGGGAGCAAAGATGCTCATCAGAAGTGTTTACACACATCTTTACTGAGATGGGAATGGTGAGTGCGTACTCATTCAAGCAGCACACTGGCTTACAGTTTACACTTGGAATGCTAAATACCCACATTTCATCCCCATGTGCTTGCCGTCTTTTCTCTGGATCTGCACATCCCTAATCTCATTTAAGTCTTTGTCTGTATGCTGACAGTTTAGGCCATTACCATGGTAACGTTCTGCATGTAGAAGAAGAAACTGGCATGTGAAGGAGGAAAAGCACATTAAACCATTCAGACATGTGACTCCAAGCTTCACACCTCACCGATGATATCAAGTAGTCATTATCACCTCTCAGTAGGAAGGAGGAGAGTCCGTGGAGAGAAAGAGATTATTTCCTTCTGCATGATCATAGAGGATTTCTGCTTCAAATATGTATGGTGATAATCATACGCAGACTGTTAGCTGGATAAAAGGGTAAAGTCCAATGAATGGTTTTTTTTTTTTTTTTTTGCTTTTTACATTTGTGTCACTGTAGGATGAATTGCCTACAATGTCCACTATTTACTGGTTTCTGCACACCTTTTATGGCATCTTTGCATATTGAACAAAGCTGCTGTTTATTTCACCAAAACTGAAAACAGATATTAATCATGGCACAACATGTACACATTCAAGATAATATATAAGAGCTTGTAGTGTTGTGCTAATTGAGTTGGTTTTGTACCAGACTGTTGGATTAAATGGCAAAAATCCAGTATGAACAGAAAGTTCTTTGTGAAATCAACAGGATTAACAGATAAAATGGTACCGTGAGGTGGACTGATCTCAACTTTGAGGTAACTCTGTTAAAAGTGACCACAGATACTGGCAGTGTGGAAATCACATTAGTGGGTTATGCAACCAGAACAATGTTTTCTAGCTAACAGCTCTCAACTATAAATTGATGCAGACAGGGCCACAGTGTTTATGCCTTCAGAAATGATTTGTCTTAAGACATCTCACCTACAGCCATGGGCTGTTGGTAGTACTTGAAAGAATAAGATTGTGACTGTTAGCCCTCCACATTGAAAAGAAGTGTAACAAGCCTTTCCAACTGCGAGGAGACCCACAGGGCAGACCCAGGATTGGACTGGATCTTAATATAATATAAAAAATTAATGGTTGGATGGATCATTTTATGTTAATATTCTCAAGTTTCTATTCAACTCTAAATTAACGTTTATCACCACAGTAACCACCAGTTTCTGTTATATTAAAGCTGTAGTGAAAGGAAATGACTAGTTAATGAAAAATTCAGAAAGCCACTTCTTAAGGTGTAAGTAAGAAGTTCTCTCCAATGGCAGCAAAGAGTAGCTGACAGGAACTGTAGTGAAGTTTAGCAGACACCTTCAGCTCAAACAAGAACACAGACCTGAAGTCAGATTGCGACTTTGCTGATCAGCCAGAGCAGATGTGGATTGGCTACTGACTTGGTCACTATCAATTGTTTTAGGATGAAAGCAAAGAAAGGCGTTCACATAGCAACCGGTCAGGTGGTTCCTGTCCAGCTGTCTTTGGCTTTTCGTTGGATTGCCTCAGAAATACAGGAATGTCAACCCCCCTTCAAAACATCATAGGGACTGCACTTGTTTGGCAGGCGGCCATCCCCCCAATGCATTCACACACCAGACAAAGATGGACTGCAAGAGGAGCAACTGAGGGCAAACTGTTTAGAGACTACTTGTTCATTTGTGTCAGGAGAGGCTTGCTTTCCCTGCTCGTCTGGGTTCTGTCAAAATAATGTTAAATCATATCTAATGAAAGCATAAACTGTGTTTGCACCCCATCATTTTAACAAATTATTCATTAGTGCGGAAGTAATTTTTCGCTATAAGCTTTGATGTAGATTTGTGTGGTCAACAGACTTCTTTGGGGTAAATGTAAAAACTGGCAGTTTGCTGGATTTCCTGGGGCATGTGCAGCAAGCACTGAAGTATGTGTGCGCTTGTGTGGTGGGTGTGTGTCCCTGCCACGTTAAAAGTCAGTGCAAACATTTCGGTAAGATAGCAGGGTCTTCCACACACCATTGTTTCTGTTTAAAAATTGTTTAGCTATTTATTCTTCTATATAGTAGTTTTAAAAAGTGTTTGAGAGTAAGTAAAGTTGTGCCAGCTCACACTGGCTTGAAATAAAAGTGCTATTGGTATTTACAAAGAGAGCACAGTGTGCCGTGACAAGATTGTGTGTAAGCGATGGGAGCTCAGAGATTTTTGCAACTGAGCCTGTTGCATATGTATTTCTGGGAGCTCCTGTCTCAAGGCACAAAATATAAGACAATATTTACTGATTTATTAATATTTGCCATACACAGCTTACTGATAATTGCCCCCAAACTGACTGCATCTGTGTTCAGAAAACGGCACAATCTTTTGTAAATTACACCTATAAGTGCCAGTTACGGATTTGTGCTCACAAACTATTTTGCCCCATTTAGTAAATTTGACCCTTTTGCTGTTGGGGAGTTTACACATAAAAAAATCCTTAATTCAGCTAGTAAACAATATAAGACTTCCTAACAGGCTTCTGATTGGTTTACTCATGCCTTTTATTGTTTAAAAAAAAATAAAAATTCTGACCCCTGTATGAAGATAACACACAGAAAATGTCTTATCTGCTCTTTCTGTTTCTTGAAACCATTAAATGATTTAAGATTGATCTTCAGTTTTACTGTTTCTCAGGGGTTATGTCTTCAAGCCAGACCTGACCATGAAATACCTAAAATCATCACAACATTCATAAAAAATATCACACAAATAGACACAAAAGCTCAAACTTGCCGTAAATATGCAAGGTCATGACAGCACGCCACAAAATCTTGAGTGGGTTGATATCTGTGTGGTACTCTATGTTGTTGAAGTGTCCTTGTGTGATATCAGGGCCTCTTGGGCGACTCATTAGGAATTTAATAACATGAGCAGCTGATCTGACTGAACTCACTGACACTGATATCACACACTAAGCTCTGTAAGCTAATTAACGGGAGGTTTTAAAAAGAGAATACAAGCAGGGGCAGAAGGAAAACTGTATGGAAAACTCATTTGTACTTTAAGCAGTGACATGTTGAAAGAGGTCATGCAAAGGTGAGCTCCATCCAGAGACAGAAGTGGGTGAATTAGTGTTTTTATAACCTTTGGTTTTGTCCAGCTGAGTGACCCCATGTCCTCTGCATGTCTCCTACTGCTGAAACCTTTGCCTTCAGGGTAAAATAGCTCTTTGCTTTCTTAGAATACACAGTTCATTCTGGATATGGATTGAGTCCTTAAAGCACTGCTAATAAAATGGTCTGAAAATTTAGGCTAGGCTTGCTAAGTTCTAAAAAAAAAGAAGCTTGCAATATGAAAACATGTTACAAACACTGTGTGTGCTAGTGTTGGGTGTTTGCAGTGATCATTGTAAGGAAACTGTTTTTGTTTCCGTTATCAGAGCCAAGCAGATTAAAGAAACCTGTTTATCCAGGCCAGATTTCTCAAGGAGAGAGGTACTGACTTAAAAGTCAAACCGGATTCTATCTAAGTTTGGTTACATGACAGCTTTGAAGCTTGCCCTTGTTTTTAAATACTATTCTGTTTATGACAACTGATAACAGAGAAATCTGGTTCTTCTGATCCATTCATCAATTTCCTGTAAGTTTTTAAATTTTTTGTCCTTTTTCTAACGAAGTACTTTTGCTTGTTCCAAAGACTAAATTCTCGGAAAATCAAACAGTCACAGTCTCAAGTAAAAACACAATTTTCTCCTGATTGTTTTTGAAGGTTAGAACCTTGTGAAGTAGGTGTTTTTAAAACTGGATTTCCTCCCTCAGATTTAAGTGAGTGTTTTGCTTGTCTGTAACTATCATAAGTTACTCCAGTTCCACGTTGTAGTCCCCACTTTGGGACTTTAGGGTAACACACCTGCCAGTCTCTATTGTGTGCCCACTTTTCCAAGAACAGTGACACAACCATGAAACACTGCCAGCACTGTTTTTACTTTCTGTTGCATCACTCGTCTCAAGTCACTTCTTAACACGCAGTGTTGGCTTTAATAGAAAAAGCTGCCCTATGACAGCTGGAGACGGCTCCAGTAGAAGAAATTGAATGGATTCAGGCAGTAAATGGTAAATGGACTGATTCTTGTATAGTGCTGTTCTACTGTAACTGAGCACTCAAAGCACTTTACACAACTTGCCTAATTCACCCATTCTTAGGGGTCGATATATTTTGTAAGGTAAACATTATTTTCTTCTGACATGTCGTTACATAGAAGTATAAAGTGAAAGTATAGAATGAATTGGCAATATTTAACCAGAAGTAATGTTACTGGGTGAAGTAATGCAGTGTTAAGATAAAGGACTGTCAGTTACTCAGACATTGTTTAGGAATTACTGTATCACAATATCCCACTTAAGACAATCATAAGTTTTACTGCTGTGAGCAGCTGATTCACTGAGTCATCTGTTTGAGGTCGCTTTGTCAGAACTGATCCTGAGCCAAAGCCTTTGCACAAAACGCCCATCAGGAGTGTTTGGATAAGACGTTTGGGAAATGGTTGCACAGTTCATTTTAAAACTGTAATCAAAACTTGTATTTGAAGTCGTGGCTTTGAGACAGTGACTCATTTCTGAAAATGATGCAACACAAAAACAGTTCCACTGAAGCTCGAGCTACAATCAGATTTAGAAAGCAGCAACAGTAAGGAGCTGCTATGGAGTTGCATTATATGGTGCGTGGTTAAAAAAAAGTCACAGACCTTTGGCAGTGGAGCATGTGGTCTCGTTTAAATGATGATGTGATGTGCACGTTAGAAGCATGCTGGGTGAAGAAATGGGAATGCCAGCTGCTGTGTTCAGTGTCTGCTTGGTTTTAATATCACTGCTGGTAATTCAAGTCCTGGAGGAGAATGCAATTACTTAAACACATATTTCTACTGCTGATTTACATTATTACAATAACAACGTTCCAGATATGTGACCTTTTAAATAATAATGCACTCTGCTGTGAAATGATCATCTTAAGAAGTTTTAAAAAGTCTGATTCTCGGTTTAATAACAAGAAGCTGGATGTAAAAATCCTCAATAAGTTTATTTTTTTAAATTTGTGTTCTGTCCTGAAATGTGAAACCATACAGGGTATGGCGGTACAGATGTGAAGCCAGCAGATCACTTTTATCAGCACTTTAATCTGGGGTTTGATACTGTTAGCTGGTCCTGAACATTAGCTGCATTGCAGATCTATAGGAGGGGAATTTAAAACACTTTTGAAACAAAAAGTAGCAAATTATCACTTTTTCAGAGGTTATAACTAAAGTTATGTGTTGAGGATAGTTTTTAAATTTCAATTCTTAAACAATAAATGTGCATTATAAATTTCCATGTCTGCAAATATGTGAGGGTCCATTTTGGCCCCAGTGACATCACATGTCATCATCTAAGGCGGGGATGCCAAACTTATTTTATGTCATTGGTCACATACAGCTCACTTTTATATTAAACGGGCTGAACTAATAAATTGCTCTGTTAGTAAAACATTTATTTACACATTTGTGATAAGAAAAAGAACGCAGCTTCAACAATATGTTCTTTTTACATGATAGATGTTGCTGTAGTTAAAATGAAAGAAGTCAGCATCAATAAATAAACGTATGAACTTTTAGAAAAATGGCAGGTAGCTCATTACAAAGACTGTGCTAAAACTAAAAGGTCTCCATAATTCACAGAAAATGTCATAACAAAAAAAACCCCCTGCTTGTCTGTGAGTCCACAAGCAAGTGTAACCTCAGCCTAAGCACCGTATAATAATGAAGAAAGATGTCTTGGTGCCTCTGGAGCCGTGATATAATTCAATTAGAGATGAGGGTGCAACAGCTACCAAAGACATAGATGTCACAGAGCACATATACCACTGAATCTTTGTCAATAGCCATGTTAACAGACTTGCTTTTGAACCTCTACTTAAACATCCTTTCTGCATCAGGAGCTTTTTCTAGTTTAACTCCATTAAAACTGATTTATGCAAAACTGGAACTTGCATTGTCTGAGTTGTCATGTTGGTGTGTACTGTGGTTAGTACTGTTGCCTAATAGTAAAAAGTTCCTGGGGTTGAATCTGCTTGCCAGCTGAGGCTCCCTGTGTGGTGCATGCATGTGCCTGCATGAGTTCTCTTTGATTATCCCAGCTGCCCTCCAAAGTCCAAATTAGCTGTAAATGTGAGCATGAATGGCGATCTTTCTTTCCATGTTAGCTTTGCAACAGACTGGCAACCTGTCAAGGGTGTACCCCATCTCCCATGGAATTTTTCTCTAGATAAACAATTGTGTATTCTGACATATGAGCAGAAAGCCTTCTTTCTTTCTTTCTTTCTTTCTTTCTTTCTTTCTTTCTTTCTTTCTTTCTTTCTTTCTTTCTTTCTTTCTTTTTTTTTTTAGCAATGCTTCTAAAAGGATAAAAGGACAAAAACAAAAGATCAAATGCAATTTGGAAGAACATGTAGAGTTACTATTGAGATAATTATAGAAAAGCATGAATTCAGTTCTCCTTGACCTTGTTGATAGGAATGTATGATTTTTGAACTGTTTGCTAGCACATGTTACAAAGTGAGCTTGTTATAATTTAAAATTACACTTATACTGGAGATTGAGCAAAGCTTTAAAGTGTTCAAAATAAAGCTCTCCTCATTTAACATGTAAACCTTCAACCTCTAAACTATAGAATGAGCTGTTTTCCATGAATCATTGAGACATTTCACAAGGATAGCCTTCAAGCCATGAATGTACTCTGTCGAAAACCCTGCTTACCATCCCAACTATGTGTGGGTATTAAAATTTGTGTGCATGTAAGGAGGGCTGAGCCTGTAAAAAAATGCACACTGAGACTTGTCGTGCTTGAAAGCCCCTTCGCTGATTCAGTGAGGGGAAATTACAAGTCTTCAGCTCAGCTTCCTCTTCCTGCCTTTTGCTGCTTTAATCCCTAATCTGATTACTGAAACTGATCTTCTTTACTCCGACTCTCAGATTTGTTTTATAGTCCTATTATTAAAAATACTCATACAGAAAACATTTTTATTACCATAGAAGAGACAATTGTTAAAAGAAATATTTGGTTTGGCTAACTTATCGTCATCCTACCATGCTGGTCATGGCAGGAGAAATCATATGAAAATTCAATAAGTTTAGTAGGGTTACTAAAATGATGGTGTCTTCCAGAATAATAATTTATACTCTATATTATATAAGCAAGCTCAGAGTCGACAGCTCTTTGTATACATAACTGACAGAATAATCATGAATTATCAGTAATGTGAGGTTTTAGTTCTGCTCAAACAGGATATCAGATATATGTCATGGTTCACTTCATTTAGAAAGTGAATTTAAACTTCTTGGTGGCACTGAGCAGGAAACCTGACCGAAATATTTGTAATGGTGAAATATTACTCCATTGCAGCCTTTATTGTCATATATATATCACCAACAAAGTTTTCATTTTAACCTTGATCCAGTCTCATGCAGCATACCGTGAGCCAATCTTAAACATTTATTTCAAGTTGAAATTCATTTTTCCATTTGAACATTACAATAAAACCAGACATAGAAGGTCCATATTCTATCTATCCTTCTTAGCTTTTAAAAAATGATGGCAACCTTTAAAAAGAAGTGTTGGTGTCACGCTCGGTTGGAGACTGAGTGAAGTCCAGCAGCCATTAGATAAATGGAAGAGCAGGCTGAAGACCTTCTAAAATTCACATGATGCCTGTAGTCTGAGAGCAAAAAGCCCAGGCACAAGTGCTCCAGCCTCAGAGACAGCCCTGACCCAAATGGGTAAAAAGTCTGCAGGAGCTAAATATAACCCGAAGTGACAGAGGAGATTAACATGGAGATGGCCCTTTGATAACACACTCTCCTTGGAGTTTTGTGGGATTGCTTGTCACATGAAAATCTTCCACTGTTCCACTTATTGTGGAAGGGTTAGTTTCACTTTCCAAGTGGTTTGTAGATTGGTTTAAAAACATAAAGTGTTCCCTGACTAAAGAAGATAGTTAGATTCATGCTTTTGGGTTCAATTCTTGTCATTGTAGCTATATATTAAAACATATTAAAGTTAAAGGTTATGACTTGGCTTAAAATGCCGACTTTTAGTGCGAATTTGCTGGGTTGAAGACACACATTGGATTAACTGCTGAAGAATTAAAGCCATTTTTATACACAGTAAAAACTGTGATATTTTGCTAGGATGTCACTGTTTATTCTTTCATCTTCGCTCTACTGCTAACTCTTTAACCAAAACAATATTGTTAATGCTAAGATATTATTGTTGTTGTTATCTATTAATTATCAATTTAGTATTTTACAAAAAAACAAAAACAAAATATACTAAATTACATTATTACATTTTTGCTAAGATGCATTCCTGAATAGACAAAGTAGTTAGCCTGTTGGCCTTAGCAGATAAATTAGCATTCGACTCCCTCATGTACAACTCAGGTCACTGGCTCCATGAAACCAATATGACAATGGACAAAGCACTAAAGCTGAGACTCTAAAATACAGAGTCCAAAACTAGTGGATAGCAATAGCAACTAGGGCCACCTTTTGTTAAAACTATGAATGAACCAAAATGATCTGTGATCCGTGTTGTAGAGGTATTTATCATTAGTGGAAATGTTAGCTGGCACTGGAAATAAGACCAAGGACCTCTAAAGCTACCATCCCTCTCATTATTCTCTTTGCATCACAAATACTTGCACAAACAGTGAAGGTTATTTATCCATCAGTTGTTGAGAAACTTCCATCTGGGACACCAAAGTGAACACCATACAAGAAACGGGAGCCAGGCTAAATTGGAAAGAATTTAGGTTTAACATTTTTTCCTATCATATAGGATCCAGACTGACATTGTGCTAGTTTAAAAAGTGCTTTAGGTTAAAAGTCAAATCTGTGGTGAGTAAATCTAGTCTCTTCTGTTTACTGAGGCTTTTTCACTGAGCTAAACCCGTGTTTCCAGGTCACATTCTACGTGTTCTATGTGATCTCAGTTTTTTAACAGTGCACTGTGTGAGTAATTTAGGGTATGCTGAATGTGGGGCAGCTAGTGTTACAGTAGAGCTGCTGAACAAACATGCTTTGCTATGAGGTTGCCTCTTTCAGCTATTGTATGAACTGGGACAGGTGGACCTGTCTTTGTTTCCCAAACAAGCATGAGGGTGGGTGGGGGGACTGCAGAGGTTGGTTCACTCTGGATTCAAATAACATTTATCAAGTATACAGTAGCACCATCAGTCTGCTGGATCGGTGGCTGCTACAGGTGGAAGAGGGAAGAATTTTAAGAGAGCAGATAATGAGATGAGGGGGAGGAGGAGGGTGGTCAAGTAATGGCAGTAGTCCCTGTAGACCTGACATTATGGGGGGTGGGGTTGGGGGTTAGTTGAAGGGCTGAACAGTGGAAGAGAAACAACACAAAAGATCTGTTGTCCTTTCCCACTGGAGTAGAGGTTTCCCAGGAAAGCACTGCTATTCAGACCCAGGCCCTAGATAAGAGAATCCCCTCCCTTTGTGGCGTGGCTGTCGAGAGGTCAAGAGAGCTCAGGGGGAGGGAGAAGGTGGGAGGAGGAGCTGTCTCCAGATGGAGGATATAAATTCACTGCCAGACTAAACCACCTATGAATGACTCCTGCTTTTCTACTTAAAGGGAAAGCCTTTGTCATCATTAAGGATGTTATTTAATGTTACCAATTACAAGTACATGAAAAGTTTATTACTGGCAAATCGGGGCTATTTTTCTACTGAAAACAGCAAGTCTTCCAGCCTAATCATATAACTAGCTTGTTTGTGCCTGTAATCCATCACCCATAGGAGAATGAATGATAGACGTTAAAGAGAGGCACCAAAAAACTTTGTATTGTCCACAGAAGATAATGTCTTGGAGAAAAAATAAGTTGTCAAGTTGTAACCTTCATAATCATGGTTAAAATAACAAAGAACCAAATAGGGACATGAAACAGCCGTGGTACAAAGAAACTGGCTGACTGTGGCATAAAGCCACTATATCCTTTTATCTCATTATAACTACTACATCAATAGAAGATGAGATTATTTAAAAGTAAATCTAACTTTTTTGACTCTTTGGATTTCAGCTGTCATAGTGGAAATGAAATAACACCATAATAGTAACATTGTGACTTTTATGTCAGCTACTTAATGCACTAGAACTTGTCCCTGAAATGGGACAAGCACACAACAGAAATGCTTCATCAAGAGAACAATACAATATCAGGTGATCTAAGTACTGCTTTCACCAATTCAGTTCAATTTTCAGTTCAATTTTATTTATAAAGCAGCAAATCACAACAAGAGTTGCTTCAGGGCACTTTATATTGGAAGGTAAAGACCCTACAGTAATACAGAGAAAACAGGGAAACCTCGTAAATCAGATTACTTCTATGAGCAAGCATGTCAGACACAGTGGGATGAAAAACTTCCTTTTAACAGGAAGAAACCTCCAGCAGAGCCGTGACCGGTTGGGGGTGAGGGCAGGGACACAGGACAAAGACGTGCAATTAAATAGCCAGTTTTTAAAGAAAAAACCGCAGTTGAGTAGTCAGTGAGTTGAGCAGCACCAACACTTGCAGGTGGGGTTTTAGCTAATTTATTAATTGAAGGAGAAATTAGCTAAAAACAAAAGACTTAAAGGGTAATTTAAGTACCCTTTATTTTAATACTAAAAGACACGATGTACAGGTGCTTCAGAGCTGCTTAGTCTAGGTTTTCCACATGTTGAATGTTTTGTTGTGATCTTGGAAACACATCAATATCCACTTTGAATATCAGCTTAAAATATTAAGTTGCACGATCACAGGGGAATGAATCACGTATGTACAACTTCCCGTCACTCACAGTGGGTTTTCTGCTTTGTGACAGCTTGTAGAAATCAGGTGAGGCAGTGTTTTTCGGAACTCACAGCAAGCAGGCTTCTCTTTTACTCTTTTTTTTTCTCACATCTCTTCTGAGGATGATGCTGATGTTACAGGAAATTAGTAGTTGCGACACAGCCAAGTGCTGCGGGAAGGAAAGAAGTGATGACGCGGCAGTGAGCTGCAGCCACGTCACGTGAGGCGTGTGCACGCATGTGCTGGAACACGCTCCTGTCCTGACTTGTTTGTCTGTCAACACTCAAATCTTACCCAGTCCATAAAATGTGTTTTTTTTAGCAGAACGTTTGGGAAAGAGGGTGTGAGTTAAGATCTGGGGAGGGAGCTGTCACCGTGATAAACAGTGCTTAAGAGAAGCTAGGCCTGTTCTTGAGAACTCACTCTTGCAGCCCACACATAACAGCTCACTGCTTCCTGCTTTACACATCGGCACTGCTTACTGGAAGGGGCAACCACAAAACGACAGTGAAGCACTGCTTTCAAACAAGAAAGCTGTTCACTGTTATTTCTCAGACAGCTGCAGTAAATTCTTAGTTTTTAAAAATGGTTGTACCGATGGTTGTTAAAGCAGTTTGAGGCACCAAAGATACATCATCTCTATGACATCAGAAAGACAGAAAAATGAGTTTTGTTATGTAAATATCTGCTAAGATAATCTGCGGTTTCCATCTTTAATTTCCATATCTTCATATATCACATTAAGAAAAAATATTTTGAAGTCTTGTTTATGTTTTATGTTTTGTTTTTTTATGTTTTATATATATTTTTAAAATCCATTTTTAGTTGTTCATTTTTGTGCTCCAGAAGAGTCAATTTTGATCATAATCACCTACATGAAATATTAAACGCCGCTGGTATTGTATCATGCCTCAGGCATCTCTCTCTATCTTGTGAGTGGTATTGTCAGAGTGGAAGTCCTATTTGTTACAGCTAAAGGTGTTTTTTCAGTGTTAAAGCGGGTTTCATGTTTTCACTGAATAAGATGTAATGTGACTGTATGTAAAGTAACACTTCCATTGTCACACTGTACAGCCTCATGGGGCCACAAGCTAGTGTATTCCTAGCTGGAGTCCCAAATCCAGATTAATGGGAGAGTTTCATCAGGAAGAGCAGCTGAAATAAAATCCAAATATGTAGATCCATCCCCTGTGGTGACCCCTTGGGAATAACGGAGCAGCTGAAAGTCAATTCTCTTTACATACATTACTACATGGCTTCATTGGTAAAGCCTTCTGTTTTTGTTTCTGGTGATATTCACAAGCTAAGGAAGGCGTATCACTTAGCCTATAACCTAACATCTTAAAACACGTGATGAAAACTGACAGTACTCATAAAAAGAAAAGCAAATGTGGTAAAGTCACATTCTAAGTCATCTTATGATGTACATTATTATGTATATGTAGACTATTTACAGTGTTACTGCTAACTTTAGAATGCTTAATGGCAATCCTGCCCTGGACATTTGCACTCATGCATTTGGGATATTAAGTTCAAACCAGAGCAGAGAGAGAACATCAGCTTACTGATACAGGATAAAGGTTACAACAAGGGTAGCTGTGGGAGACAGATCTGGGCACCGCGACTGGTTTCTCTGGGAAAGAGGAGAGGTGGTTAGTTTAGGTAAGTCCTTTAGCAGTGGTTTCAAAGAGCTATTCTGAGGTTTGTTTGTAGGAGAGACTGCTTACTTGTGGATATGTTGGGGAGGATACGCAAGTGTGGGGGGATGGGCTATGGTTTGCTCTGTGGTGGTAGCTGCGATGAGTGCTCCAAGAGAAATGGACCAGCTCGCTGGAAACAGGTAAAGGACTTTGGTAAGTAAACTGCTCTTTGGACGCACTGGAAAACAAGGATTTTAGAGCCAAGTGTCCTCAAGACCGAAGGAGCGCTATAAAGCACCCTAATTACCATCAAGAGTGGAAGACAATCTAGCAGGGACTGTGTGCTGAAGCTGGTAAATACTGGCTGTTGATGAGGCTGGTGAGCAGCAGGTGAGATGGGCAATGGACATGTACCCCAGAGTCCACCCAGAGGTGGGTCCACAATCTGCCCAACCCAATCGGTTTTTGTTTCGGGAACACAGAAACAAAAACAAACCAGTGCAGGACTACTACAGTGAATGTATTTGACTTGTGGCTTGCACCTTGTTGCATTGCTCACAGTGAAAGGGCAGAGTTTTCTGACCAAATCAACACAATCTAGTGTCCTACTTCCCAGATTTGTTTGTGATTTAAATCTGGCAAATTTCAATCTTCTTCAAAATGAATTTTAAGTTCAGAGACGAAGCAGAGGAGACTGTGAGTGTGTCACAAGTGCACATACTGGACTGACAGGAGCTCTGAAAGTGATGCAGAGGAGGAAAAGGAGATGGTCTTGAAGCCTATTGTCCAAATTGAATGTGGATGAACTTCCTGATATTTGTTAACTGCACTCTTTAATTCCATCTAGTACATAATGATATTGGCTTACCTCTCATGTATTGATGCCTTGTAAATGTATCTCTTCTAAATAGAGTATGTTACATTTGAAATCAGTTTCATTGTTGATTATCCCAATTGTTACAAGTATTTCACAAAAATAAACAAAACATTACTAAATTGAAATTAAAAATTGAATTGTGCTCTTGCAGAGTAGCATACTATTCAGTTTTACTATATATCCACTATGGGATTAATCAGGATCTTTCATGACTCCCTCTGTGAGCAAACATGATTAATCTGAGAGCTGCTCTTAAACATGAGTTCTATAGTTGCCTATAAGGAAGTAATTTGGAGATATACAGGGATAGAATTAATATTAGCTGACATGGCCAGCAGTCATGTGGAGCCTGAGGACAGGCTCTGCTGCACTGAAACGCTGTGGGTCATCATAGACAGGATAACAGAGATCCACTGGTCTAATTCCTAATCCAGGACTAGCCTGCTTCTGTATCCTGGGACTCGTGTCTTGAATCAGGGCCCATGGTGGATTCAAAGAGAAATGATGAAACAAAGTCAGACAGCAATGCACGCTTTGACTTGTGGACTGAAGCAGTGCCGAGTTGTCTCATCCTTCCTACCCTCTGAAATCACCGACCATCACTGTCTGAAAGAAACGCCCTCCTCCAGGGTGCAGCCTTGACAAACGCAGCAGCAGTGGTTGTTGCCAGCTGTCGTGCGATGTTTTGATTTGGGATGGGAGAGGTGGTCATGATGATGGACGAGCACATACTCAAGAGGCCAGAGAAGCTCACGATCCTTTACGTGCCTGAAATATTCTTCTGATCCTATAGATAGACTGTTGTGGAGGTTTGGAGCAGAGATATAATGGTATTTAATGAGGAGGGAAATTGCAAGAATTCTTTGGATGTTTAACCATAAAATATAAAGTCTATTTCTACTCTCCAAGATACCACACACTTAAAATACTATATTATATATCTGTACAACATACAAAATCTTCAGATCCACAAAAATGAGAAGAAAAGCCTTTCTCCTTTGAGTCAACGATTACTTAAACCCATTTAACCATGCATACAAGCTACATTTCATTTTATTATAAGAATAAAATAACAAAATGAAGCAAATATTGAGTCAAAAAGTGTCTATACTGAGTGATTACAATTTTTTTCTGTAAAATTCAGAAGGAGATTTTCTTCTCTTGTGTCCTCTGGGAAGTGAACTAGATACTGAAACATAAAACCAAACCTGCCCTGTTTATTGTTGCAGTGTTCGATGCTGACAACAAAGCACGCTTTATTAACATTCAAGGACTGACTTGAAGGCAGCTGCCCTGGTGATATTTGTGTTGGCTGCAAAGACATCCTTTGGGGCCAGCCCTCCGTCTACTACCAACATTATAGAAAGGAAGCGTTCAAGCTCAATTTGTCCAACAAGAACCCCAAGAGGAATTATCCTCTTGGAATCACAAATACCAACAATTTAGTCTGTACAGATTGTTAGCTATACTTGCAGATGACAGTATCAGACTGTTCATCACACTGATTCTAAATGAAAGATCACAATAAGGGATGGACCTCCTTTAAATGTTGTTTTAAATGAAATATTTTTACCAGAATTTTGACTGATTGTCATGAAATTTTGTGCATGCTTTCTTATTCCCTTTAAAATTCTATTCTTTGTGCATCTTAGCATGCTAAATCAACATACTAGGCACTGCAACCATTAAACCTCAGGTGTTAGAGGGCAAGTATGTGCAGCTAATGACGTGTGTGTGTGTGTGTGTGTGTGTGTGTGTGTGTGTGTGTGTGTGTGTGTGTTATGTCTAACCTGTTTCATTTAAACTTTGCAGGTATGTTGGTGGGAACTGGAGAAAGAGCAGCGTGGAGTTTTAATTTCAAATAGCGGCATCTCAGTTTTTGGCCTTTTTTTCTATTCTGTTATATTCTTTGTGAGCCATTCAGTTCAATCTCAGTTCAATTCAATTCAACTTTATTTGTATAGCACCAAATCACAACAACAGCTATCTCAAGGTAGAGACCCTTAAGACTCTACAGACCCCCTATGAGCAAGAACATGGCAACAGTAGGAAGGAAAAACTCTCTTTTAACAGGAAGAAACTGCAGAACCAGGCTCAGGCAGGGATGGCCATCTGCTGTGACTGGTTGGGGGTGAGGAGATGAAAACAAGACAAAAGACTTGATCTGGAAGACAGCCAGATATTAATAATAACTAATGATTAAATACAGTGTTGTATAAATACATAGTGAAAACATCTAAGTGAAAAAAAGGTTATAGTTATAAAGTTATACATGATGTTATAGTTTCGATAATACTGTGCAATCTCTTGCTTGACATGTGACTTCTCCAGTGATATCAGAGGTGAACCACTGACTGGGATCTACCTGTGCACTGCAGTGATACCCATTTGACCAGCTGGAACTATTATGTTTTCATTAGCTGAGCTCAAGCCCTTCATAGCCCCACAGGGTCTTGTTCAACTCTGCTGCTGCAGTGCAGTTCTGCCACGTTTCTACAGTAACACTGAGCAGACAAACCGTTCGCTGGCTCCAGAGATGACCTTTGGATTTTCATATTAAAGGCGATGGGTGAGGGGCAGTCCAGTGGAACCGCAGCACCAGATGCCACTAATTTCTACACACTCCTTGTCTAATGCGATAAACTTATCAGCATGAATCATGCCCAGAGTAGACATGACATATGGATTTTGCTTTTTAAACACCAACAAAGCTTCCATAAGCACTGAGACTTAGTCGAGAGCTGACTGATTTTTATAGCATTTACATCATGGTCGCTGTATTGAAGCCAGAATGTCACGTCCCAGCCCCATGTTTTTAGTTAGTGAAACTAAACTGGGCATCTAATAACCAGCACACTCCTTACACACGATAATCATTAAATTATAATTTCTTTCTGTCATTACTTCCAACTGAAATGGTTATTACTTTATTCAAATCTGATTGTGATGCTTTGATGTGTAATATAATTTCCATTTCAAAACAGCACTGTTGCTTTTGTGTTACCAGGATATACTGACGTCGTGCTCCTAGACAAATCAGCTCCAGCTGATGAAAGCAAGAACAAAGGAAGAAGAGAAGTGAAAACACATGTTACTTTGATAGCTTGGGCTGTCAGTACACAGGCTTCACAGAAGATACAACATTGATTCAATTCTTGAAACAGCTTAAAGAAATCTCTCAATGTGTGAAGGTTTAGACAATGCCCTTCCTAATTTACAGACAACTGATGCAAAATGAAGTTTCCTATGGGCTATAAAAATAATGATCAAAGGGGACTTTACAGCAGGAATACATTTATTCTTAATAGTCGTAATAAGCCCACAATAAAGCCGAGGTCATCTAAAGCCATCTGCTAATTAACAATTTAAAGAAGAGGTAATTATGTTTTATTTATTTATGTATATATTTATTGATTTTTGCTTTCTTCCTTTTGGATTATGCAAAGATCATAGTCATACCTAGATAAACCTAGGCATTATCCACTGGTTTATTTTGAAACCTTGACTTTATCTCTATGGCCATCTTCATGGTTTTTAGAGCTAGAAATGCCCATATGCAGACATGAGTGAGCAGTGATAGAATGTCAGGTAACGTTAGCGGTCTTGGTTAGTGAAGTGTTCCTGTCGAGTGAATCAGGGGCGTGAATCAGATCCTCCAAATTAGTGCTGAGTAAGACATTAATCAAATACTAGAATTTCACTCATGGAAACTGGAGACTGGCCTTCTTGGATAGACTTGGTTAGGCTTTGTCAAATAAGTGCATAAAAATACTTAAAAACGTACCAATATCACAGACAATGATTTATATAGGTGCAGGTGAAGCCAAACGGAGGGCCAGCACCTGCCAACCAAAACATCC
The DNA here is from genome assembly GCF_000239375.1 of Pundamilia nyererei. Lineage (NCBI taxonomy): Eukaryota > Metazoa > Chordata > Actinopteri > Cichliformes > Cichlidae > Pundamilia > Pundamilia nyererei. The sequence goes on from NW_005187561.1 coordinate 1,353,029, forward strand.
ATGCTTCTAATGAAGCTAATCTTAAGTGTAAAAAAGAATTAAATCAACGAATGATCAAGTTCTTTTTACAAAGACCAAAAGTCAATATAGACATCAAATGCATCATTTCTATTAACAGTACAGTTTTGACAACTAAATGGTATATTTGTTTACAGTTTTCAATAAAACATAATTCATTACTTATCCCCATATTTTTTTTTCTTGTGACCTGCTTACTTAATGACATTTCCCCTCCCTGTGTTGACTTTAATGACTTCACTGTGATTTTTCTGCACGCACAGCAGACTTGCTACTGAGGACATCTGTATAATAAGCACTGAGCAAAGCGAGGAACATAGCACCAAGATGAAAAAAGAGCTACTACTTTTGCTGCCAGCCCTCATTTTCTTCCACACCAAGCCTCCTGTCGCCACCAATCACACATCTGCTCTGCTGACACCGTATCTGCTGTCCCAGGATGCACTGCATGTCCAGACTCAAGGAAGGGTTAATAATCATGTCAGACACTGCTTTGATTTGATTGAACATTTCAGGCTGTGTGTATCAAACAACATGTCACATCCAACACAGGCTGTATATGAAATGGGATGTGACATGCAGTGAATAACTGTGTGAATGCATAAAAGATGTATAGTCTGCTAAGGTGAGTCAAAGCTCTGTCAGCCTTTGAATATCAGATACTAATTAGCTCAGTGTGCAGGCAGAGCTGCTACCATCCAGAGGTTTCCCTTAACTGTCTAAGGCTACAGCCATTATTAACATTAAATGTAATGTCTCCCAGTTAGCAGTCAAGAGGGGAAAAAGAGAAAAGAAAAAAATGCAGAATTCTAATTGACTGCTGTACTCTGATTAAAAAGTGAAAAGCACTGTACATTCACTTCTTTCCAATTTAGGAAGAATCAGCTCAGGATATTTTTATTTTACAGCTGTGATTTAACACGTGCAGCACACATCAGGAAATAATCCACTTCAGCACTACTAGAAATAAATGGATAGCACATGCAAGAGAGGGCATCCATGATGGATGCTTACTAGTGTTGAATACATGGAATACTTCCTGTGCCATTCTCCCTTCAGCTCATTTGTTTAATGGCTCTTTATGCCTTTGCACTGGTCCTATGCAGACCGTCATTTACATGTTGTAGCTGTTTAATAACATAAGTAACAGTGTAACGTACAAGTGGCCTGTGGGCTTGTGGTGTTCTTGGTCCATTAGCTAGTGGTTTATATCTTTAATGTTTTTTCATTCTGGCCCAACATGTCATCTATGTTGAGTTATGTGCTGTTGGTTTCTGGAGGACTGCATGCAAACACATTATAATAGGTTGTGTAGGTCTTTGCGCAGTCTCTGCATAGAAAAATACCTACACAAAAACCCAAACACAGCACTGTATAACAAGGTTAATACTACAGCTATCATCAAACCCCTCAGTCTGAGTCACAAACATTCAAATCAAACTCGTGTTTGTCAAATGCAAAGATAATATCGAGTGCATTAATTAAGACAATGAAAGTCAAGTCTTAAGAGCAAGTCAATATTTTGAAACTTCAGCAGCAAATAAAACCATGCTTGTCTGCATTGGTGAACAATTTAAAACAAAATTAAATGTGTAAATGTGTAATATGTGGTGTAAATGTGCAACTAAAACCAATAAAAATTAGATGTGTGAAGAGTCTAAATATAATTAAGGCAAACAGAACAAGTAGCATCAATGTAACTAAACTCCATGGTAACCTAAAACCAGAATCCATTATTGCACTGGATTACAGTAAGAGAGGCTAAGGAACGAGGGCAGGATGGACACAGAGGTCAAGAGGTTGATGGCAGGGAAAGAGAGAGAAACTGCATGATAGTCGAGGATTTGGGGGAGGGTTGGTGTTAAATGAATCACTGGCAGTAATGTTTGATTTCCTTCCAAAACTCCCTACAGCCTCCTGGGGACACAGAGCAGCTGCAGGGCTGGAAATCCCACCACTTGGATAGTTGAACTGTGTCAAACATGAAGAGCTGAGCCGACTGCCAGCCTCCTCTGAATCCTTCAGTTTGCTGTTAGTTCTCTCTTTCTCCTCCCTTGATCACAGATTTACACGTGTGGTTTATAGCAAACTTGTGCAAGAACAAACAAGTTGTTTTTCTTTTGTTTAGAGCTTCAGTGAACACTAAGAAAAAAATATAGTTTACACTGATCAGACAGTCACATTTTAACATCACAAAGAGTCTGATGAATATCAAATGGGGAACCATCACATGAATCACACAGATGAAACTTTGGGGTTGACACTGCTGGTAAATCTTCACACAGGAAAATGAAACTTATGATAAGGTGTAAACTAGGCATATGAAATTGCTGACTTCAAAAGAAAAAAAACCGTACAGCTGTCATGACGATGCAGTTTTGACATCAACCATTGTTGCGTCTTTCCCACCGGTACATGTATACTCAGAAATAGCTTCTGACTAAAAGTCAATGTTCCCGAACATGCTGTCTGCACAAATCTTTCCCCTATTGTATGTACTTTTTCACTGGGTGATAACATATGTTTCCAAGCTTTAAAAACTACGTATTTGCACCACTAAGAGGCTCTGATTGGCCAAACTGAAAAATTAAATTTTTACTCTTTATTTGAAATTTTAAAAAAAGTAATATTCACAATGTCATTAGTCACATATTTATGTTGGTGATGTACTCAGACGTGCTGCAGTCTTATGTAATGTGTTGTTCACGAGACACAGTTTTTGTTTCCTGACGTTAGCCTGCGAGGCAGCACCTCCTCCCTGGCAAAACAAGTTTCCTGGAAAAACTGTCCCAGGTCTGAGAAAGACTCTTTGCATAAAGGACTTGCACTGAACTAGCAGCTTGCGCACATGCAAATAACACCAGTGATTGTAGATCTTGCAGTGGGGTTGACTGCTCTGACACCAAGAGTGCTCCAATTTTGTTTATAGTATTAATATTTCATTTTATTTTTGCTAACATTTTTATTTTTATGTTACTTAATACTGATTAACAACTATCTGTATCTATGTATGCTACCATTAGCTGATAGCTTTGCACTAAATACTCTGTATGGACAAAAGTAATGAGGTTCTTAATATCTGAATTCAGGTCTTTTTAGACCCATCAAGCATCAAGCATTTGTTAAACAATGGGTCATATGGGTCATAAAACTAATAAACCCAACAGCAGCAATACTTAATTGAAACATTTTTCATGAGGTGAGTCACAAAAAAATGTCTGGTAAAGTTTGTGCATCCAAGTCTTTTTTAATTAATAAAAAAATGTTGTGTTTGAAGACTCGCTGTGTGTTCTTGCTGGGTTTGGTGAGAAGTGTGAAGTGGTTCAGTGAGAGTACAAACAGTGGGATTTCTTTGCATCCCTGCATGTTTCTACATGTTTGTCTCTGAAACAGCAGGCTCTCCAGGTGTGTAAACACAGGGCTTATGTGTACCTGCCTGAACGAACCAGCTGGATCCAGCTGTGTATGACAGTCTCTCAGGTATGAGGACTGGGTGGTGTTTTATTTTTTGTTTTCTTAGGATTTTATCAGATTAACTTGTGAATTTGAAAAAAGCAGCTGAATGCTGTCACGTGAGTAGAAACTATAAATATCCTAACTCAACCCTTTAACGTTTCTCAATAATAAAAAAAAAAGTGTACCATTTCTGCTTTTCAAAGCAACCAAACCTGTCTGGAAACAAAAGGGAGTGAAACCAGTCTCAGGTTCAAGAAGTATATTTGAAACTGCTCAAATAACTGCCACAGAACTGGTGGTTATATCTGTGCGTATGTGTTTGTCTGATAAGCAGTCATGAAATTGGACAGGCTGTGAGTTTTTTAAACAATTATAACTTCTAGTATGGACTGGACTTTTGAGTGCTCATCGACAGCAGCTCCAAGTACTGTACCTATAAATATTCCCAGATATTGCCATGCATAAAACAGATATTTTCTAGCATAAAACAACATTAGTGTAAAGTACGGAGATTGAACTGATTGTGCATTGTGGACCACCTTTGATCTTGAATGGATAAGACCAGTGGAACAGCCCTTTCTGTCAGTATAAAGAAATTGAACTGCAGACTTAAACCATCAGATATGTTAGTATTAGAAAAGAAGTAGGAAGAAACCTGTCACCATGAGTCTTTAGGCATAAATTGCAAGAAACTAATGTTTAACAACATTGACAACACTGTTGTCTTGCATGCAAATTTGAAAATCTAGTTATATTCCTTTTCCACAAAGGATAAACCTCTCTTTGATCACCTTAATAGAAACTTCAGCAACCCAGCACGAGGGGTAACACTGTTAGTCTGGTACTCTGATCTGGATAGAAATATTGCAACAGCTACTGCCAATAAACTTTAAACAGACAGTCATGATCCCAAGACTATTGCCTCAAGTGATGCCTAGACCTTTACTCAACCACCATTGTTACAGAACTACATTTCCAGCATAACTTTAACATCAGATAATTAAACTGTTTACCTTCTTTTAGAGTTGTGTTTGATAAAAAAAAAAACTTTTGAAAAGTTGAACACATGTGCTGTGTTTCCCTGTGCTAAGTCCTGCCAAGTTTTGCAGATTCAGTGGGTGTTGTGAGTGAGTGTTTCCACCCTGCCAGCACTGAGGGTGGTAACTGCAGTTGGGGAGGGGTATATTTGGCTGCAGGGTGATGAACAGGGCAGGAGTTCCCCTTTTTATCACTTACATAAGCCTGGGTAATTCTCTTCCACATCCCACATTGTTAGCACAACAATACCTCCACCTCCCTGTAGGCTGTCTCTGTTGTTCCCCATCCTTTTCTACCTTTGTCTTGTTTTGATCAGAGCAGCAGGTTTTCTGCCAATGAAGACCGAAGCTGTGCAGGACAGCAACTTCCTACGAATAATGTAGCTATAGCTATTGTAATAAATTTATCTTATGTGATCACTAATGTGAGGGGGCTGGACACTCACTGTTATTTGTGGTGTTATTCATTAAGTCACGATTGTTGAAAGCTAAGAAGTAAAAAGACGGCACTCACACTTACAGTTTGTCCTAATGTGTTTTAAAAGCATTTCCAGAATCGTTGGAATCCCTCAAATTCAAAAGAGTTTTGTCCAAACCCCTTGCCACATCTCTTGCAACATCAGACATCGCAAACAATTTTCTGTCTTTTCGAAACCTCCACCGAAACACTTATATCTCCCAAAACATCAGATATATGTGATAAAATCAAAACGCTACAAACAGAAACTGTGTACAGTCATCAGAAGTATGAGGGCATGAGTATTTTGGCTTTGCGAAGCTATGTTACATATTCAAACGCATACAAGTAAGTGGAAGGTTTAGTTTAGTTTTTCTGATTTTGGTGAATAGTAGTAGGGATTTCTGTTCTGAAGCATTTACAGAACCACATGAACTAATAAATAAAAGATGAATAAATAAGGAAATAAATAAATCAAATTGCAAATTGTCTTCTGCTGCCACCTAGGCCTCCTCTTACTCTTCCCCTCATGCTTCCTCTGTGTTCTTGCTGCTCAGTTTTCTTGCCTAACTCCTGCATGAGTCACTCAAGGCCTCTTTTATACACAGTTGTAGACCAACGTTCGAGGTGAACAAAGTGTGCTAAATGATGCAATTTGTATTCATTTGCAAAACTGTGATTTAGAATGAGTGAGGCCAATGGAACTGCACTCAGACTTTAGCAGTTTGGAGTCATGCTGTTGATTTATGAATGTCATGTTTTTAGAATTGTGCGCATAATTTGACTTTAGTGACTAGAAAATAGCAAAAAATAAGGAAAAACTGTAACCAGTTTATTCCAGGAAGGATAATGAGCACTAGATTAAAAGACATTTGTTAACGTGTGTATAGTTAATTTCTCAGTGTTTCCTGAAGTGCTACTTTTTTCCTTTGGTTATTCAGTAACCAAAGCAAAAAACATCGTCTGGATCAAAGATTTTCTGTGCTAATTTTAGAATCATCATATACAAAATATCTTGTTTACAGAAAAAAAACAGTTTTTCTTATTTTAGATGTAATCATGTGACTGTGTTTCTGGCTCTACTTGACAAAGCTTGACAAATGTTTTCATAACTCACCTTCATCTGTGGTGCAAAACAATTTTATCACAGTGATCTACAGACAGTTCTCAGACTTCATGGCTTGGTCTTTGTTGGGACCTGCAGCACCTGTTGTGAGACCTTGTGTAAATTGTGTCTTTTTTAACTTTATCACTTGTGGACTGTAATCAAGGCAGTTGTTATGTCTCCTTTTAGCTATGAATATTAGTAGACGTTCATTTAGCACACTATGCATACTATGTATGTACAAGTGTAGTATGTAAATTTCAACAAGGTGGTTTAGTTTCAGGTTGAATATGAGAACTTTTTGCTTTTTAAAGTGATTAAAGATGCTGCATGCTGTACAACCATTCCACTCTGGAGAAAGACCGGTTCAAAGACATCATTAAAAAAACTAAACAAAACCAAATCACACTCACATACAACACGTAACCTAATTATCAACATTCTGTATTTATAAAATTCTGGCTTCATTATTTTCCCCTTGAGTGCTTAATGACAAACACTCTGACTTGTTATCAGCGATGGGCAGATGGTTGCATCAAAATGCATTTTTGTTCTCCGCACATAGAAATCTGTTGTACTGCATACTGACTACATGTCAGCATATTAAGATGGTCTGTTTGTTTCATGCTTGTCAGTCCACTTAAATTTCTCAGCTTATGTGCTCTTATCTGCAGCCAGCATGAACTCAGGGTTTCCCCTCATCTTCTCTCGACCAAAACAGGCTGGTCTTTCCTGACCGAACGCGCCGTGATCCCATAACTCGCTGCCTCGCGTGCAAACTGTGTTGCCAGGCAACCCCGTCTGTTCAACCAGCAGTCTGGTAATTCAACACAAGACGCAGATTTTACGGTCTGTATATACATGCACATGCAGAACCCATGCAGGTGGGAAGATTTAAAACCTCAGTGAGAATTTGCATGTTAAGTATGAACAGAATTTCTATTTTGATTTATCTCTCAGTGCAGAGTAGGAGGTGTGCATGTTTGTATGCGATGCGTTTACCTGTATCTCAGCAGCAGACACTCATTTTGCATTCCAGGCAGAATTCCCGATGTGGAGGCCCAAGAGTCTATTTAGTGAAGCATAAAGCTGAATGCATTGGCTGTTTACTCTTTTTTTTTTTTTTTACAGTGAGGGATTTCAAAGTGCTAGGAGGGTTTTTGCACCCAGAAAAGTACATCTCAGTAAACACCAGAAATTTGCCATTTTACATGGTTTGGGTGAGTTCTAGTTTTGCCTGCCTTTTAAGTTTGTGTGAGGATTTTGTAAGACATACAGTAGTGTGTACACATTTGATTCAAAGAATGACATGTGCCGTGTAACCTAGAACCCCTGTGTTGGTATATATATTTAAACATAAACTGAAAGTATCAACAGTCGTCCACTACAATTATAACTACAATTATAAGATTAAATAATATTTTTGGTGCTGTGAAAAAGTATTTGCCCCTCTCTGAATGTTTTTAATTATTATTTTTTTTGGCATAATTGTAGGGCTGCTCGATTATGGCAAAAATGATAATCACAATTATTTTCACTGAAATTGAGATC
>NW_005187561.1:1361614-1362998 GCF_000239375.1 Pundamilia nyererei
TCATTTTTAATGATCGTTGAAAGCCCAGATCGTAATCGTGATTAAAATTCGATTAATTGAGCAGCCCTACATAATTGTGTTTCAGATCATCAAATAACACATAGATCAAAAAACTAACAAAAAAGAGGGAAAAAGGTTATTCAGACTTGTACCTTATAACTGATTGTAGCATCCTTGGCAAAAAGAAGTGCAATCAAGCGTTAACATTTTCACAACACTGTATAATAAACACTGTGAACTTACTGCAGGTTCTTATAGTTTCATTTTCCTACAAATAAGTCATTTCATAATTAAAAATATAATTATTGTTTTTTGCAGTATTGCAGATATGCAATGAGGCCCAACCCTCACTAGCATCCCCACGAGGATACAGTGGTAATTGCATCCATTTTTCACATCTGCAAGAAGAAGCAAAAAACAAACACAAACAAAAAAATAAACTGAAAAATAAACCAAAACAACCAAAGAATATTTAGACATTTAGTTTGTTAGGAAGCAGAGAGGCTGAGTGATCCAGTCCAGTGCATTAGCAAAGGATGTAACCTACTGTGCATCTTAAAATTTTCTACACAGCCCCAAATCATTTTCTGTACCTGGCTGTCTGCATGTTCTCTAAAGCTGTTAAGTCGGCATTTTAGGGGTTTGTAGGACTTGAATAAAAGCCCGACTCAAGTGGCCCTTAAAGGAAGTGGACTTAATTTTTCAGCTCTGAAGGTTGCTTCTTGGTTCTCCCCAGCTACAGTCAACAAAAAAGCAGCTCTCAAATCCATGATTAGAAGAGTGCACAGATAAAAGGACAAACCTCAAACCTGTGCAGGACGAAGTGAACATAGTTTGACAAAAAATGTCTCAGAAAAACTATAAAACCATATTTGGGAATACAATAATTATTTTTCTTCAGCACCATTCACATAAACCAGATCATATACTAGTGATTTAAGCAGGATTTGATTCACATTCTCACAAAGTCAATCCACACCATGATAAAGGGGTCAAATGTGAAACGGTCATGAATTTGCATATCAGATCCTTTTGTTTTCTTAACAGCTCGTCTAGTTCAGGGTCACAGGTGGTGGCTAGAGATGATCACAGGCTGGTTTGATTGTTTAAGCAAAATATGACTAAACAGCCAATGTTGAAAATTTAAACCACAGAGGTATGACATGTCTCTAACCCAGACTGCAGGAAAGTGGGCATATGCACACTTTTGTTGAGTGCATTCTGTAAACCTACAAGAATGCAGGGGTTCTGTTATTGCTTTATTTGAAAACATTTCTAAGAAATTACAGTTTTTCTCAGTCGCTTTGGTGCGTTCCTCAGAACACCATTAACATTTGCACAGCAGTTAGTGCATTTCCCAAAACAATTAGTGCAAACTGCAAAA
>NW_005187561.1:1365303-1368426 GCF_000239375.1 Pundamilia nyererei
AAATGTATGGAAGCAACTGATTCATGTCCAAAATCATTTGCAGTTTGTTCAGAGAGAGGAGAAATTGCTACTATGATGTGCACAAATGACTGAGTGTTGTGGAGGTTGAACTAATAGTTATGAGAATTTCAATTCTGATCTGAGAAACGCACCAAAGCGACTGAGAAAAACTGTAATAAGAATCTTTTTTAAGAAATGCAGCTTTTCAACAGTGTTGCAGTATGTTAGGCGTGAGCTCTCATTCAGCAGATAATCTTGTGTTAACTAAAAACCAGTTAAGCAATTTCTTCTGGTTCTATGGGCTCTGTGTCTAAGCATAATTACTTTGTTTCTATGGTATTATTTACGCTTCCATTAACAATGAGTTCCTGTTCCTGAACGACCAGTCATGGAGATACCTGCCCTTGATGGGCAGGTAATACTTCCAAAGAAATTGTTTTTTTAATCTATTGATGTCAATTGGAATGACTATCATCCACTCTCACAACAACTAACAAACCAGAAGAGTCTGTTTGCAAGCCCAACCTGACTACACAGAAGGGATACTGATGTTCATCTAACATTCTGTATATTAAAGGTGCCCATCGTTATTTTTGACATCCAGAGATGCTACGGAGCAATTTTTCAACTGATGTCTGACTTAGACTTGTGCAATCTGTGAAATCTATGTCATAACTTGGGACACAATCGGAAACACTGTTTAAACCTATGATGTAACCTTCCACGTAAACTGACATGCAGATCCTGAGAAATGCAACAACACATTGGCTTGGCACAGCTTGCAGCGACTGAATAGCTTGGAAGGTTACGGTTTAGGGTTAAAAGGGGTTTATGGTTACATCGTAGGTGGATCTCCTGCAGAAGTCTAAATCATACTTAGGTCCTTGACCAGTCTGTGTCATACACAGGCAAAAAAAAACACAAGCATGAGCGTGTATTTCTGAAATCAGTCACCTCTATTCCGTTTTTAGCATTTTCCAGGAGATGTTGAATCTTCTGTAGCGATTTCTTCCCAGTCAAACACATGTGTAACACATGTGTGGAACCATAATTGTTATGTTATGAGAAACTTGATTTGTTACAAGCCACTATCCAGTAAATGATATAAAATGATCAGTTGTTGTGCCTTAAGTCCATTTCTGGTTCTTTTAAGTGGGCTGATATTGATTTTTTCATCCAACATCTGTGATAAAACTGATTTGAGCAATGTGAGATATTCATTGTGAGATCAAGCACATTTCCAGATCACATGTCTGGTCCCTGGAGGAGGAACTGTTTACATTTTAATCACTCCCTGACTTTTGTGACAGCACTACTAAAAAGCTAAATGATCCCATCCCCAAGTCCAGAGTTTGGTGTACTACAATCCCTGTTTAGATTCTCAGTATATTTTGATTTCTGAATTGAATATTTAGCAAAAAGCGTTGAGATAAAAATTTGAGCACTTGATTCAATCTGTCTGTAATAAGCGTGTGTTGTGAAAGTGATCCTCCTGTTTGATGCTTCTTGTAACTAGAGACAACACCAGACGACCATATGGCATTGATTATCAATAGAAATTTGCTGCATTGTGGACAGGCTCTGAAATATGATCTCCGTGATGTCATGTGTTTTTATGAAGCAGTTAGGCACATGAAATGGATCTTCTATGTGTCAACTTGTCAGTATATCTTACTGGCAAGTCCATATCGTACTCAAAGAAAGAAAGATGAAGGCCATAATGTTGATCCTATGACTACATACTCTAATGACTGTGTCATGATTCTTTTTCTCTCTTTTTTTAATGGATCCTGTGATTCCTTACTGTACAGCACTGTGGCTCTTTTCATATTTAGGAAAACTCCAGTTGGTAATGGTAATAGCTGTCACTCTACTAGTCCTAGACTGCCAACAAGCAAAACATGTGTCTTTGGGTCTGCTGTTGAGCCTCTACACAACAGAATGCTGGTATCCAATACCCAACTAGCATCATCTTGAAGCCTAAAATAAATTAAATGATTGGTATTATGACTCACTAGTGACATAAACAGTGTTTATGTGACCATCAGAACATCAGATACTGATCCCAGTGTTCATCTGTAGTGAAATACATTGTGTATTTAATCTTTGTAGTTTGTTGTGTGACGCCACAGTTTCACACATGTGAAACTCTCTACCTCATTTGCACAGTCCACTGTAATATTGTTCTCACAGACATGTACAGGTGATAGATAGATAGATAGATAGATAGATAGATAGATAGATAGATAGATAGATAGATAGATAGATAGATAGATAGATAGATAGATAGATAGATAGAATGAACAAGATCCGGGCTACAACAAACGACAACAAGCATCCACGAATACATCAGGAAGTAACTCCAACCACGCATGCACGTCCAGCAGAAACCCAAGAAGGAGGAGCAAGAGGAGGAACCATCTTGGAAGGATAGGCCCCTGCAAGGTATGTACCACTGGCAGATAGAGAAGGTGGCTGACATCTAGAAGTACTACCAGTGGCTGGACAAAGCACAGAGGCACTAATCATGGCAGCACAAGAACAAGCTCTGAGCACAAGATCCATTGAGGCTGGGGTCTATCACACCAGGCAAGACCCCAGTGCAGACTGTGTAAAGATGCCCCTGAGACAATCCAGCACATAACAGGAGGGTGCAAAATGCTAGCAGGCAAGGCATACATGGAACGCCAAAACCAAGTGGCCGGCATAGATCTGTGCCGAGTATGGCCTGGAAGTTTAAAATGGGAGACACTCCCTAGGGTGGTCGAGAATGGCCGAGCTAAGGTCCTGTGGGACCAATCAGACATAGTGGTGGTAGACAAGCAGAAGACGACGACCGTAGTGATAGATGTAGTGATGCTGAATTACAGCAACATCAGGAAGAAGGAACACAAGAAACTTCAGAAATACCTAACAGCGGTCCCAGTGGTAATCGGAGCACTAGGTGCAGTGACTCCAAAGCTAGGTGAGTGGCCCCAGCAGGAACAGCACCGAGATCTCTGTCCAGAAGAGCGCAGTCCAAGGAACAGTAAAGATACTGCACGGGACCCTCAAGCTCCCAGGCCTCTAGGATAGACCACCCGCAGGGGCGAGATGGGAATTATAATTACACACACACATATA
>NW_005187561.1:1368585-1372743 GCF_000239375.1 Pundamilia nyererei
TATATAGGGAAGAAAGAATGTGCAGTAAGGAGGAAGTGTCATGAGATGGGAGTGGAAATTAGGCTCGTGTGTGACTGCATAATTTCATGATGACTGACATTTATAAATAAAGCCTATGCATGCAAATGGATTTATAAGTCAGACAAAAAGAATGCACATACTATTTTTGTCTTTATTTGACGATTGAGCCATACATTCATTGCATCAGAATGCGTCGTAACAATTCATTATCCAATTGTTAGGGCCCATCTAGGCACGGCCAGACCACAACATAAAGGATGATCCATCCCCGTCCAACCCCAAGCAGCACATCACGCAATTAACACTTGGTGACGGTGATTTATTGACAATGAGTGAATTTAAAAACAAAGGAAGGGAGCGAATTATAACTTCGGGGTGAACCCAAGGCCAAAACAATAAACAAAAAGGTAGCCTATCTCAGGAGTAAATAAAACTTACCTAGTCAAAATCACACAAAAAAGCGGTCCACCCCTACATGCTCCTACATTAAACCAATATAGTTAAACAGTGAACACACGGTCTGCCGGTTGGGTTGGGCCGAGGATGAATGACCTGGCAGTCCCTGGCGGTGTCGTCTTATGCGCTGCCTATCGGTACGATGCGTCCACCCTAGATGCGCCAATCATGGAGGAGCACCTGCACACTCAAATTTACATATTAAAATTACGACAACAGTCATAACACAATGCTTTGATTTATAGTCAATTGCCTGTAAAAAGTCTCTGGAAAAAGAAAATTAATTTCGGCTGACTGTGTGTTTAGTGATCTATTCATGAATTATGTCATGTTAATTGAGATATTAACCTTTGCTGGCATTAAACCTAATAATAAATAATAATACACAACCATAATGTGTTAGCTGTGATTGTTTTGCGTGACTGTTATAGCTTTCGACCCTTAGATCTAAGATTTGCATTAATTGCATTGCAGTGCTGCTGTGCTGATGTAATCTGGTGAAAGACTTTCCCAGTCTCAATGGGAGCAGTGTGATAAAAATAAAACTATGAAGCAAATTATATTGTATGAAATTGTAAATAAATGGAAAAAAATCAAACATACACAATTTTCTATACGTACATACAGTTTGTAGACATGTAATCTAAACAAAACATTAATGTTTCTAACGAGTTCAGGACCAGCAGAATTTTACTGAGTCAGTCTCACAGAATAAACATGAGGGTGTCACTGAATGACGTTTTGTCATAACTGCTGGTGTGGCTCATTTATGCACAAGGTGTCTGTGCCCTGACGCACTGGGTGATCTTATTAGTGAGAGGAATGCATCACTCCCAACTAATTTGTCTATGAGCAGGATTAATGTTATGAAGTGGAGTGTTTTAACCCAACAAGAAATCATTCCTGAAACCTACCAACTAGCTGAAGTTAAAGTAAAAGTGATATCAATTTTGTTAGTGATGTCAGCTGCATCAAGGATGTCAAACATAAGGCCTGGAGCCCAGAACTGGCCCAACAAAGACTAAAATTCAGGCCACTGGATGCGCTTTGGAACAAGAAAAGGAAGGACAAGATTTAACTGTATTTTCAAAAGTTTTACAGCTATCATGTAGAAAAACTGAGATCTACTGTTGAAATTGCACTTATTTTACTTATACTAAGATATCCCAGGTATTAAATGTTTATGTGAACTTCTTTACACTGACAGAAAAAAAGAATTTCACTGGTTGGGCCTATTTAAGATCAAAGTGGGCTGTATGTGGTCCACGATGTAAAATGAGTTTGACACCCCTGCTCTACACAAGGGTCCCAACAGAACATGAACCAGACTCTCTTGCTAAACCTCAGAACTAAATTATATGAAATTATAACCACATTACAGGTCTCAGAACTGGGATATCCATATTACCAGTCTGACACCTTGCTCATAATTGCAAGATGCAGGAGAAATCTGATAAAACATACCTCGTTTTAAGCCACAGTGTTAAATAAAGCCATGTTCTGATGTGTTGTTATCTTTTTTAATTTCTAAGACAGTGTTTAATCACAGGAAGCATTTGTTAAGAGCCCCACTTTAAAGTCAAGCATGCTATAAAGCAAAGAGGAAGTATTCCAGACAAGGTGGACCCATTTCATCAGCTCACCTCCTACCGGTGCTCTCAGCTTTATGGGTTACAGATGCCGAATTTCACTTTTACAAGATCAGATATTCTTCCACTAACGAGGATTTTTTTTTATTGCAAAGCATGTTTTAAGAGAATACATGAAATGTACTTGTTTAGAAATTCATTAGGCCGTAATTTATTTAATTAAATACTGAGCATTCACTTTTAAAATTATCTGGACAACATTTTCACCTTTTAATTCCAGCTACTATAAGCTAATATAACATTTAATGGGTTTAATTTCTCAACACATTTCACTATTTTGGTTTGTGGGCAACTTTAAATTTAAAATAAATCTCTCTCTTTTTTTTTTTTTTTACCTTTAACCTTGCTCAGTGGATTATGTTCAGCTGTCTTTCTTTTTACTGTACCATAGTCTGCAAGAGCAGGTTGGGTGGATGTCATAAAGAAATCATCATGAAAAGATGTAACATATCGTCTTTTCATGATTATGACTACTTGGTGCTCACCAGTCAGTCATGCTTACTGGAAGAAGGAGCTAGGTATAAAGCTCCATGAAAAAAGTGAGCAAAACAATGACAGCTGCAGTGACTGTACAGTACTGGCTGTCTACTCCCTTTCACAGCTTCCCCTTGAAAAACTTTTTTGTTTTGCCGTTTTTATTTTGTACACAGTGAAGCCACCCCACCCCCCAAGTCATACATGCCCATTTTTGAGGCATACTGGAAGCAGCACTGATTTGCATCCATTAAAACATATTATAATTGATAAACAAATCAACAGCCATTTTCATTATGAACCTAGATTAGAGCTGAGTTTGTGTAGTAGGTTTACATAGTCTGCAAACTTTTTCCAATAGCAGCAAACATCTTACTAAAATGTTCAGAATGTAACTTTTGGACCCGTGTTGTGTTTCCTTCTGAATGCATTTGTTGGTGCAAATGTGATTTCTGAGAAGCAGGGTCGATAATGTTTGTCATGCAATTAGAGCTTGACCCCAAAGGATATTTGTGACAGACGAAATCTGAACATATGGTTCCGTAAACTGAATGACCTACTAACATCATATAAGAAAGACTGCCTCTTCTCAGCTGTGCCTGTCACTTATCTGTGAGGTGTTGACATGGCCCTGTGTTAGAAAATGGTCATAGGTCTGTGAATTTTTACTTCACTTTTCCTTCAGCTGTAAATTAAAGAATGATATAAGCAAAGTGGCAATGTAGTGGTGATATATCTTAACATGTTACATATTAGTAGCAGTCTCCAGCATGTCAATCTTTTTAAGTGTATTACTGTAATTATCGACAGTTTGAACTCAGAGCAAAACAACTGAAAACCTTGTTCACTGTAGAAATGATTGCCCTCCTTCCTCTGACCTCCAGCAGTGAAGGCCAAATGCTCCTATGGAGTTTGGGATCCCTGTGGCCTGTTTTAGAGTCATCCAGCTCCACCAATCACAATTAAGTATGTCAGCAACTGCATTCTGGTTGCCATGCAGAACATTTATTGCATCTGCATTTCAGTCACCTCCTGGCATTTACAACAAGAATTGCTCTGTTTTCTTAAGTTCACGTTTTGTTTAAAGTGAGTAGAAGAGTTCTGGCCAATATGAGCATTTTTAATCTGTAGCTCTGCTCTAAAAGAACGTACCTGGATCCGCCTACTATCCTCGGAAACGTAAAATGATTGGCTGGAATTAGAGCTGGGCGATATGAGATTTTTTCATATCACGATATGTTTTTTTCATTTCAGTCGATAACGATATCTATCACGATATAAGCCAAATAACTATATTTGTAAGATTTAAATGTGCCGTTGCTCACAAGTAAAATGTGAAATAATCAGCAGCTTGTTTTGATTTAAATATTTATTTCCCATAATAAGTTCAACTGTGTATAGTGCTGGCGGAGCGCTGCTGACGTCGACTGAGAAAATTGTCAGGCGGTGGAAGGAATACTTCGAGGACCTCCTTAATCCCACTGACACGTCTTCCGAGGAGGAAGCAGAGTCTGGGGATGAGGGGAATGACCCGCCAATTTCCGGGGGCGAGGTCACT
>NW_005187561.1:1375184-1377465 GCF_000239375.1 Pundamilia nyererei
TTTTTTTTTTTTAAGAGGACAAGAGCGGCGAAGTCTATCGCGATAGTTTAATTTATCGTTATCGTTCTATCGCCCAGCTCTAGCTGGAATCCAAAGTGTATCACAGCTCAGGAAAGGCACCGAAATAAAGCGCCGAAATGTGCGCTGTTTTTCGGTCTGGTTACTACCCTTTATGTCAGAACCGGTGCCATCATGGCACCGGATACCGGTACCCATCCCTATTAAACATCTTCATCATGTGATAATAATTAATGATATTGATTATCAAGCAGACTACAAGTTAACTAAATTAAAACTGTAAGAGCAGGTTAAGTGATTTCCAGATGGTGGCTTTGTGATGGGTTCCTCACCCATCATTAGTGGCTGAAAACAGCAATGCGAACATGGTGATTTACCTACACACTATCAGTATCATGTGCCTGATTCTGGTTGGTTTGTTTTAGATTAGACATGCTGTCATGTGATGAAAGCCGACATCTCACAGATTCTGAAGCTGCAGGTTTTGTCACTCTCTGACCAAAATTCATTGAACCAGCAGCAGAAGAAGAACAAGACTACGCTTCACATGTGTCATTAATTCCCTCTTACTTTAGCTGTTTTGCTTCCACCACGATAAAATCCCACTTCCTGCACAGCTCTTTCTCTCTCTCAGTGTACTTTGAGACCAGTTTCCCATCTGAAATCTCTCATTTCTGCATTATTCGCTTGCTTATTACACACCAGTCTACCGTTGTGTACAGTGATGTCGGCCACTTTTTGATTTTTTAAAAATGACTTCCGAAAAGAAAGCCTCATTTCTGCTGTTCAATACCAAAGAAATGTAAACGTTTACAAATTATGAACCGCTTAGCTGCGTCTCTAATTAAACCTCTGTAACTTTGCGTTGCTGCAACTCAGCAGCATCAGGTTATGTTCATGTGCTGATGGTTTTCATCCATTTTTTATTTACTGCAGAATATTTTTAAGGTTATCTGCTATAAGAATCTTGGAGAGGAAAATCTCCTTCATGTTTTTCCGTGTTTTATCCTTATTTACACCTCTGACGCAGTCTCACAAGTCTCAGCTTTGTTTTTATACATACATAAAACTAAGCCATGCTAACACAATCTGCTCAGCAGCTGACCAACAGTAGTACATGATGAGGCCTTGATGCAGGTCGTCTTTCAAAGGGTGCAGGATTGTCCAGATATTCATTTAATCACTTCACGCAGACATGGCACCGTCATCCAGTTGCTGAGATCTAAGAATGAAGTTTTTAATCAACTTTATGTTTCCTGTGTCACCGAAAATAAAGCAATCTCAGTGCAAATCTGAGATACGAAACAAATCCCCAAATCCCAGCTGGTAAAAACTTATATTTTGTCTGTTTTGAAAATTTCATCCATTAAAAGGTTTAGACTTAAAAATAACAGTGCACAGCATTGAGAGGATTAATATTTTTTAAGCTTTTTCCTCTAAAGTACAGAAAATATGTTTTTGCATATTAAATGGAGATTATCTTTTCATTCCCTCGCCTGAATGATTTGATGTTTAAAACACCCCTGAATCAGACCTTCTGAATCATCACTTGCATTACTT
Source organism: Pundamilia nyererei (assembly GCF_000239375.1). Taxonomy (NCBI): domain Eukaryota; kingdom Metazoa; phylum Chordata; class Actinopteri; order Cichliformes; family Cichlidae; genus Pundamilia; species Pundamilia nyererei. The sequence continues at coordinate 1,376,763 of NW_005187561.1, forward strand.
TTTATAGCAAATTTAAAAAACTGACCTTAGATCAGTACATTTGCAGTCACTGAGTTTAGTTCAAAGGAGCAGTTGAGAGTTTCGTAACAAAATGGGTGTTATTGTGACAGGTTTGAGTTTTCTGCTGAAAATCGTGACAGCATCTGACCTAATCCATGATTTGTACTAATTTTGTGTTGATATAATGACCAAGCACATGTCCTCGGGGTGGGGCATGGGATTGCACATCAGTGAATGAGAGCATGAATAGGTAGAATGTAACTTCCATTCTTTACTAGACTAGAGGACATTCCAAGTCTACTTTAGTGAAGTACATTTTTATTGTATCCTTAAAATATTTTTCCCCAGTGCTACATTCTGATTCTACATTCAGTGCTTACTACCAGCTTACTAACAAGACTAGGGATGGGTATCGTTTAGGTTTTATCCGATACTGGTGCCAAATCGGTACTTTTGAAACGGTGCCGGTGCTCAAACCGGTGCTTAAAGAATGGAGAACACAAAATTGGTCCAAAAACCTCTCATGTTCAGCTGGTCTTTGTAAAAAGATAACAATGTTAGCCTTTTCTGCAGCTATGGGGCATATATGGTATCACTCTTGGCTGGAAGCAGTGCTTAATCAATGGAAAAAACACAAACTTTGTCCAAAACCTCTCATGTTTAACTGTTTTCCACTTTTTCTTTGGTCATTTTAGCCTTTTTG
>NW_005187561.1:1377776-1392038 GCF_000239375.1 Pundamilia nyererei
AAAAAAACGCTATGCGTCGCCAGGTGTTTCATCGGATTCGAGGTGTTACCTCCTTTGACAGTATCACAGTATCAGCTTAAAGCACTTGTTGCAGGCTGCTGGGTTTGCATATTTTGCTGCGAAGTACAGCCAGACTTTTGACCGCTTCGCCTTGGGCATTTTTAATCTGTAGCTCTGCTCTAAAAGAACGTACGTACCTGGGCCCGCCTACTATCCTCGGAAACGTAAAATGATTGGCTAGAAGTGTATCACAGCTCAGGGAAAAAAAGCACCGAAATAAAGCACCAAAATGTGCGCTGCTTTTCGGTCTGGTTACTACCGTTTATGATGGCACCGGACACCGGTACCCATCCCTAAACAAGACTCAGGTAGTCTCAACAGCTCAATATCAATATCACTATCATGGGACAAAAGTGAGGTTCAGTGACTAACGGACTTGGATTGGATTCCTTACCTCTGCGGAGTCAATAGCACACTGGCATCTGACACTCACTGCAGATGAATGTATTTTAACATTCTCTTCAAAGTGTTTTGCTAAAACCACTGTAGTGAAAAATACTACTAGTGACTGTTCCCATTTGCAGACATTTTTTTATTTACTCCACTGGTGTCACTGCTAATTAACAAAAGTGATCAAATCAAACAAAAGTTGGCACAAGCTGACCATAAGAACTGAACTTCTTTTGTACATGTCTCATTTTATCCCAAGTTCCTCCAATAATCTAAAGGTCTTGTTTGGCTGAAAGCTACTTTGCCTGATCTTTGATGTTGAGCCTGATAAACATGTAAGTATAAAGAGATTTTGAGGAGTGGGTGTCTCTTATTCAGTGATTTGCATTAAGCATTGCTTATTGTCTAAACCTGTGAGGGATTCGGCTTCACTGATTTCAAAAAGCTTTTGATCTCTGAGGCAGAGACAGCTCAGGCTAGGAGACATGTCGACATCTATCAGGATCTCTTCTCACCGTTAGCAGGAATTCTTCAAAGCTGATTCACATTGAGAATCAGCACAGCCTGTTCCATATGTTCCAGTTCTGCTGTACAACCACTTGTACTGTATTATTAAGCAATCCTACAGTAGAGTTTTTTTTTGTATATTTGTTTATTGTTTATTTGGTTTATTTTTTTGGATTGCATTCATTGTAAAAAAATACTAATTGTTGAAAAGTCTACAATCTCTGACATTTGCTGCAAAGATTTTCCTGGATTTTCCTCTAGACAAAGGTAAGGAAGTCTGCAATAAGGCAAGAATGCAATAACAATTGAATAAAGAGTTTGACTTTGTTCGATTACTTACAAATAGTAGATTCACGACATGCAAAAGTGCATGAGTAACATAATTAGTTGACCAAATATTAATTGTAAGCACAGACCAAAAGCAGTGTTTGTTGTATATTGGTATTAATAAATTTTGTCACTGAGATCATTCAAATCCTTATGAAAAACAAAAAGCTCAATTTATAGTTCAGTCATTCTCTCATTTGTAATGTTTGGGAATCAACCAAACAGTAAATGAATTTTGGTTATATGTTAATAACTTAAAAGCTAATTAATAGCCAATTAAGTAATTAATTATCATTATTAAACAAATTACAGTCATTCCCATCACTTAACCAAGTTAACAAAAAAAAATTCAACTGGAAAAAACATGTCAGTTAAAATATTACTGATATATTCATTAACAGGTGTAGTGACAGATTCGCTCTCAAGTTTGTCAGCCAGCTTCATCAGTTTTTTGTCTTGTTTGACTGGTTTGAACTTTTTTTTCACTCTTTGTTGATTTGCTCAATTTGTTTCTTTGTCAAAGCCACATTTACTTTACCCAAGAATATTTTGTTGAAACACTCTCCAACATTGAGTTCTGGTTACCTTGTGCATCCAAATGTGACATACAGGGATTCCTTACAAGCATTTCTAGTATCATTCACATTACTAATGCATAAATCCAATTTAACATGCCACAAATGCATGTACTAATTGACAATAATGGCTGATTGTAAGCAGGGTCATGTGTGGAGCTATTTCACCTGCACAAACAGTTAGGAGGCAGTTTCTGAGACATGAGACAAATCATAAAACAGAATAAGACGATGTGTTTATGATGGGGCAACTTGAAGACGAGGAGAGGGACAGGTGCTGCTAGGGTGACACAAACACTGAGGCCTTTGGTGGTGAAGCTCGAACTACCCTGCCTCCCGTTTGTTTGGTGTTTTTTGTAATTACTAATGAGTGTTTTGAGCATGTGCAGATGGTGAATAAATCTGACCCATTGTCTTTCTGGTAGCTGTTGCATCAGATGCCTCTACTTATCACAATGTTTCAAGTTGCCTCATACTCCACATAAAATAAATATATGGAGTAAATGAATCAGGATATGTGCAAGAGGAATCATCATTTAACCACCCTGACAGTCACAGAGTGCGGGAACTGAAGGTGACCTGGTTCCACTGTCTGCCTCAGTTGAAGTGATCAAAGATTCAACACTTTATGTCTTCCAAGACTGCTTGGAGCACCCAGCCATTTTGTATGGTTCATATCCAGGCGTCACAATTGCTGAAACTAATTGGATTATTTTGAAGGCTGAAAAGTTCAAAGAGGAAGGTGGGCGTTCAAAGACTTAAGCCTGAAGGTGGGAAAAAAAGAAAAAAGAAAGAAAGAAACAGCAAAGCATAAGAGACTTACTTCAAAGTAGGCCTTTCTTAGAGTGAGGTCATAAGGTCAAGGAGGGGGGTGGGCCAGATATGAACCTCTGTCCTAATTATCCTGTTAACATGATAACATGAGCATAGCAGGAATCTCCTGAAGAGACAATGTGCAGGTGCAGAAGTTCATTTGAAGCTTTATAGAACTTGAACAGTTCTAGTTTGGGGGCTTGACTGTCATTGCATGTTATTGATTCTAGCTGGCCAGCCAATCAGACGAGTCACTCGGTGTGAAGTCACAGAGGCAACCATCCAGTCCCCTTTTGATGCTGCTGCTTGTTGCCAGGGTTGTTTGCGCCCCGCGGGGACAGAGGTGGAAGTAGAGCAGAAAATGTTAACGGAGAGTCGAAGGGCTGTAGATCTGTCACCTGAGAGCAAACGTCGCCCCGATGCCTGGTTGGTTGCAGAATAACCATGAGAGGCTGAGAGGTTAAAGGGATTCCACCAGAAACAGCAGGTAAAGTCAAAACTGGTCTATTGTGGCAAACATAAATGAAAGACAGACAAATTCAAAATCACTGCCTGCAACCACAACATGATAGTTTATCTATGTACCTATTGTGAGTTGCCTTTTTTACAAATCAAGCCCAAATGAGAAGTGTGTGGAGGCACATCGAGAGTTTATAAGCTTATCTGTAAAAAGTAGCGGAAAGTAAAACAATAAAATTATCATTTGTGTATTTTTGACATATCCATCCATTACATTTTCTTAACCATTTATCCAATTTACGGTCATGGGGCAGGGCTGGAGCTTACACCAGCTTTCATGAGGAGACAGGACAAGTTGTAAGTGCATCACAAAGCCAACACAGAGACAGACATCTACAGCAAGGTTAGAATTACTCATTAACCTGAGTTGCAAGTATTTGGACTGCGGGAGAAAGTCAGAGTGCACAAGCACAGGGTGATCATGCAAGCTCCACACAGAATGGCCCGAGCTGGCCCATGGATTCAAATACTGGGCCATCTTATGAGACAACAGTGCTAACCACTACACCACTCTGCCACCCTTTCAATAACTCTTTAACTGTCACAGTTCAAGATGCATTTGACTGAAAACATTACAACTTAGAAATACAGAAATGAGACGGACATACAGACACAGATAGATAACAGATTATTTCTGATTAAGTGCTGTGAATTGTTGTAATGGTGGGTGCTGGCTACAAAAACAGTGTGACACCAATAGACAAAGTGTATCCAGTGGAATGGTCTACCTTTTCAAAATGAACGGCTTCCACATAAACTCTTGTCAAATATGATATCTAAACAGCTGTCAGATGAGAAGGGTAGCTAAGCAACAGAATTTTGAGTTCAAATTCAGGCCAGTGCAGATCTCTTCTGTGTGGAGGATGTTTCTCCTTTAAAAGAGCCCTTGACCTGGATCTTGAGATGGTCCCCAGGCACTGTGTGGCAGATTGCCTGCTGCTTCTAATACTTAAATTAAATGCAAAGAATGAGCTTCAGTAAAGATATCCATAGAAAGAATCCCTTAGACCCACCTTGAGCATCTAAGGAAAAAAGCAAGAAAGTAACCAACTTCAGGTATAATCCTTCACCTAAATGAAAGGCTTTATACCCTGCCCTCCTCCCTTTGATTGTTTTAATCCCACATATGTTTTATGTGTCTTGTCTTAAGCTGTGCAAGCATCTGTTAATATGTCTCACCAAGCTTCAGCCTACCAACTATGATTAGATCACATCCAGAGGAAATTCTCCTTCTCACAGCAGCCTTTCGTTGGTCCTATCATAAATAAATCATCTTCTTAGTTGGTGATTAAGTAGGTCTGAGTTGTTTTGCCTACCCCGAAACTGAAGCAGAGGAGAAATACAGTATGGAGACAAGTATAACTGTGTGAACTAAGTTCAAGCTCAGTCCATGTGAAGTAGACCTGACAAAGATCCTATAATTTTGAGTCATATCAAAAATCTCCTGATGTGGACACACACACAGGCAGCTCTCTCTGTTAGTGGCTGCTTTTAGTTTTTTAAAATTAAACGTAAATGTGCCAACAAGGCTCCAGGGTGCACTGTGACCTGTGGCCTCCTCACAGCTGCAGAGAAAGGGTTTGTGTGACACAGGTCAGACTACATGAGAGAAACTTGAAGTTCCTGCAACCCAGCAGGAGGGGTTCATAATTGGAGTGTCCTGCTGATTTTAATGTGCTGGCTAATACTCATACTTCAAAGGTCGGTGTTTCAAAGTAAAGAGGAGAGAGAGGAAAATGTTTTCATTAAATACACGAGCACTTTACAGAGGAATAGGACGAAAGGCCTTTTTATGGCAGCATTAAAACAAAGCCTTGCCACAGTTAGTGCAACAATGAGGTTGCATTTACTATGTTGATGTGTGCTGCATTTACTTTTATGTTAGCGTTAGCTGAAGGGAGCACATTTTTCAGCCCTCACTTCTGTGAAACTGATTTGAGCAATACCCATCGTGTATTACATGTTTTCACTTGTATACACCAGTAATCTTTCAGATGTCACAACTTTAACAGCTATGTCCACTTCCTTGGTGCTAAAGGAGCTATTGATGTATAAATGAATAAAATGAAACTGTTGCATAAGTTGCATTTTGCCTTAGTCTTCATTCTTATATTGTATGGACATTTCTTAAATTAATTAATTTAAGAAACTATTAATTTTGTTTATCGTTGTATCCCTGGCCACCCCACCTGTTAGCAGATAGGTGGGGTACTTACTGACTGGACTAATGTGTGGGCAGACCACACTTATAAAGACAGTTTGTTGACACAAACAGTCAAAGACAGTAATGCAAGTGTATGAAACAAATAATACATAAAACTGTTTTGGGTTTTTTGTGGCTTTTTATAGCATTTTATCAAAATCTACAGTAGGTTTTACTAAATCATTTTTACATGATCCATTTAAATTCTTTCCTCCCTATCGCTGGGCTCCACACATACATATGAAAGAAGCCTACCTGCAAACATAACTGTGTCCATTCCAGTAAACTGTCACTGCTGGAGCCTATTCAAACTACCATAAAGCAATAATTCATTCACAATGTCAAAATTATTTTTTTTAAAAATGCCCTGCACATTTCTCATTAGTGTGACCAAAAAAAGAAGAGCATCATGTAGGTATACTAAGAGATAAATGGCAAATGGATGAATGAAACGTCATAGTAAGAACATGTTATAATCTGAGTCACTCATAGTGTTTCATTTTAAAATGGACTCTGTCTTTGCTAAAGGAGACAAGGTCAAAGATGCCTTCGCCCACAGGAACGTCAGATCTCATTAGAGGAAGAGGGGGTGGTGGTGATGGCGATGGTGTGTGTATGTGTTTGGGCATGACTCCATTTATAAAATCACATCCTAAGAATACTTACTTTAAAAAATTAGAAAAATCCCAGTAAGTTAGGACTTAGTCTGAGCGAGTAGTGCTTATGATTATATAATGTACTGTGTCCTCTAAACTACTAGAAACAAGGCGGAGTGTGTGTCTGTGTGTTGTAGACACTCTTGCAATATAAAACATAGTGAAGCATCAATCTGACACACTGTCACCCCTCCCTACTCTTTCCCCATTTTGCCTTAAAAATGAAAAAGAAGTCAAGTCTGTTAGGAGTGATGAGGGAAGAGCGAGGCCGATGATCTCTGAGGTTATCTGCTGAAATATGTGGAATCAGAAGTAATTTGAAATTCCTTGTGTCAGTTTTGAGGCCGTGATTTCGTCCATATATTTGTTTGTTTAGAAGAGCGTGATTGTAAAGAGAAATAATTACCCTTTATGCACCTGGAACCCAGGTCTCCTCTTGTCAAACCAGCCAGTTTCCAATTAGTAGCAGAGAGCATTGTGCCACTATCCTGTGCCTGAAGACACAAAGGCAGGTCATACCACAGTGTTCTTGCTCTGCCATTCATTAGGCTGGGTCATGCAGCTGCTCTCAGGAGTTTGAAATTACATTTGTGACCATCTCACATAACTCTACACAGTACTGTAATTCTCTTCAATTCTGAACCAACTGTAGTTATCCATAATTACCGGGCCACATGACAAGCTCTGCTTTATGCGCTATAACTAATATATATCACAGTCTGGGTTAAATTACCAAAATGGCCAGAGTGTGACCTTGCACACAGTAAATTGTGAAACATCCACCTGAAAGGAATGCGTCACAAACAGCTTTGTAATCCTTTGGGTATTTGCCTGGCAGCAGCGCTAGTTCCCCAGGCAGTACCTGGAGAGGACATACAGTCAGTTACATCATTTCATTTACTTCTAAAGAAAACATAACTATGTAAAAATCTCTTTCGTTTCCTTGGTATCAAATTTGCTGATAGCACATATTTTGCAGGTTTCTTTACATTTTTCCAAAGAGTAACACAGAAAAAAAACTGACCTTATACATTAGAAAGATTTTGTTGTTTGCTGGGATAGTGAATATATTTGATGTACATATTTACAAAAATTCAAATAGATAAATTGACAGTAGAATACAATTTTTGTAACAAAAAATAAATAAAATACTTAAGTATAAGCAACAAGCATTAAGAATTTAAACAAGAATATGAAAACTAGGGGGAAAGAAGAGTTTTGATTATAGCTTGAATTTGCCACTATTCTTAGTGTCTTTTTGGCCCTCTTTAGAAGCAACGGGACATAATGTAGCACCTTCTTGTGATTTAGTCTGAGGTGGACGTGTATGTTTTGGTTTTCGTCCAACTACAGAAATGACATGTCAATAGTCTTACAACCTTACAATCCTGAAAGAAAATGTCTTCTGCACTTCACCATGACTCTGCAGCTGAACCTCCTGCATGTTGAGAGTCGGACCCTTTGAATGGCAGCAGGAGTCATGCTGGCTGACAGAGGAATGTGCAGCAACAGTTCCAGACATGTCGAGCTAAACACAACCACATAGGCTTGTCCAGGGTGTGAGTTTGTACGGCACATTGCTCCAGTTTAACAATTAAAAAAGCTGTGGTAAATGTGCTGGAACCTAATGGTTGTTTCCTATAACATTTACTACGTCACCAAGACGACTGTGTTTGTTTGATAGGTGAAATAGAAACAAATGTTGGTACCAAACATACAAAAAACATCTTCTCTGCAGAATTTAATTCAAGTGGTCCATGTAAACTAGACTCCTGCACCTCCTCTGGGCTCTCTTTTCAGGCTTAAGAAAGTCTAACTGCCATAGTCCCTGCATCTTGATTTTGATTTTTTTCCTAGAAGATTCCCAGTTTTTGGATTATGTGCACTGATCTGTTTTTTTGTATGACATCAGCAATACAGCATCTTTTTGTGTTTATGTGTGGTTATCCGAGTCCTCCATTTTGGATACTTCTCCTACTTGTCAGTCATCGGTCTATTTAAGATTGTAAGAGGAAAAAATACATGCCTAAAATGATATATTTCACCAACATGTGACACTGGACTGTTTTTAGCTGACTATAGCACATTTACCAGGTCATATAGACATGTACAGTATACTGATGGGGTAATGAAATATTTCTTTATTTTATGCCTTTTAGAGACCAACTTTAGCTTGTGAAGTTTTGGACTGTTTGCATTAGTATTCTTATCCTATGATACTATTTCAGGTTTAAATGGTCATTTGTATGTTGAGGCATTGCTGGTTTAAATTTAATAAAGTGGATGACTGCCTTGAGTATGAAAAAATGATAAACAATATGATTAGAAAGTAGTTATTGTTCTATGTCTCGCTGTTGCAAAATGTGTCACAACGCCTGGTCATGGCAACAACAACACCATGGTGATTGAACTACCCCCCACCAGATGGCTGCTTCACAGCAAAACTTGCAATATAAAAACTGATCAGAGATTAAAGACCCCTTTTGCAGAATCCATAGGCCCCCATCTGCCCATTTATTAAGCCACAACCAAACCACGAAGGATGGGAGGAAAAAAAAAGAATAATCTTTGTACAAATTCAACATACAGTATTTGATCTCGAGGCTTGCAGATCTCATGCTGTTGTCCACAAAATTTCTTCCAAATGTTTGGCATTTAAGTTGAACAAAATTTAAAAAATCAATCTTTGCCTCTTTTTTTTTTAAACATTGGCTTCACTTAAGGTTTTCTTTGTTCAAGAATTCAGTTTATGAAATGATATTTAAATATTTTTCTGCATCTATACACAAAGTTTTAGCATTTTTTCCACCTAAAGCCCTAGCTCTCAAAGGCCAAGAGCCATAGTATTTTATCAGTATCCCAATCAACTTTCTCTCAAACCTTAATTTTTTTACTCCATACTCATGAAAAAATTTACTGTGTAGCCACATCAATAATACAAGAATTGCTGCTCTTTTCAGGTTTGTTTAAATTGAGGTTAATATCTGACCAAGCAGTCTTTTAACATCCAGATGAGACTCAGAAGCGAGTCAGAGGAGGGCTGCAAGACAAGGAGTGGGTTACAGTATGTTCAGTCTGGCGTGCACTGTGCAGAGGGAGACCTCTTGTGGCTTGAAAGGTTGCTGACTCCAATAAGCCGGTGGTTGAAACAGCAACTGTGATCTAATTTACAGATATTCATTTCATTTCTGGCATCACAAAAATTAATCAGGAGCGCCATCTTCTGGCAAGTTTGTAGAATGAACAAAGGCTGACTCAACAATATAAAATTTAATGGTAACAGCAAAAACAAATATTGTATTGATCTTTATTTTTTTCTTCCAAGTACATTCATAAATAGCTGTACTGAAATCAGACTGAAGAGACTGCATGTGCAGATCCAGATGTAAAACATCAATCTGAAAGAAAAAGCATGCTCCTTGCTTTTTCCAAATTTTGTATCTTTGCATTGTATTTTGCTGTTTAAAGGCTACAAATTTTAATTCATAATATCAAATATATATATATCATCTCTCCGCACCTTTTTCCCTATTGTGGCCTATAAAGCCTGATTCCCACCTTGATGCTTCACAGTAAAATGTCCTAAGTAGTCACAGTGATGGTCCAAACATGCTAGAACCCAGGTTATCTTTGCTAGACAAGTAGAATTTTAATCTTAGGAGCATAAATAAAGGCGAAATAAATTGAATATTAAATATAAAATTGACCTTTGATCTTTGAAAAACTAAGAGCTGGTAAGACATCCCACAAAGCAAAATTGGTATGGCCCGGATCTGGCCCACACAATGTGCTTACACATGGCCCACATATCGCAAAGAATGATGGTCCTTTGCTGGCCCAGATCTGGTTTGCTAGAGGTAATCCACACATAGGTCAGCCAGCACAAGGCAGACACACTGCTGGCTCTGTGTTGGCCCAGAACAGTTTCAGCTCTGGCCCCATATGTCAGCCTAATGTATACTTTAATCAAGCCATGTAATAACAACATGTGCTGGAACATAATAGTGCAAAAGTAACATGACAAAACTCTGTTCAGACAGGGAATGGACTGATTCTTATATAGCGCTCTTCAACTCTCCCAAATTACTCAAAGTGCTCTATACAACATGCCACATTCACCGGATCACACACTTTCTCTAAACGGAGTACTAAAATAGGAAAACAGGAACATAAATAGTGACATCATTGCCACACCTGGCCCACATCTGGTTGACATACACCCTGCCAGTCAGTCAGAAGTGCCAGGTTGATGCAGGATTTTGGGAAGACCTGTTTTCTATGAGCGTGGGCCACATAAACCAAACCATAATTGGGTCAGAAATGGTATGGCATCACATAAACAGTGCCATCATTGCCAGACCTGGCCCATATCTGGATGACATACCACTTACCATGCCAGAAGTCAGCCAGCAGTGCTGGTTTGAGACCAGATCTGGGCCAGACCTGTCTGCTATGTGGGACAGTGTGTATACAATGGAATTTATATTGTTAGTAATTTTTTTAGGCTTTTAAGGCTTTTATTCTGCAAAAATAATTAAAAGAATAAACAAAATTATTTTGTAAAAAATGTAAATACTTATAGGCCGAGAAACCAATGATGAGCCTGTGAAAGGGGAAACGTGATGCGGCGAGGGAGCAATGTATCTCTAAAATTAGAAATATCCTGTCTCAGAGTGATGCTTAAAAACTAGTTCATGCATTTATTACTTATAGGCTGGACTACTGTAATTCATTATTATCAGGATGTCCTAAAAAAAAAAACTCACTGAAAAGCCTTCAGTCAATCCAAAATGCTGCAGCAAGAGTACTGACAGGGACTAGAAAGAGAGAGTATATTTCTCCCATACTGACTTCTCTTCATTTTCTCCCTGTTAAATCCAGAACCGAATTTAAACTTAGTTTTGATTATGGTAATCTTTTTAGAACAGATTTCTTCCTTCTACAGTATGCTGACTTCACAGGAGCCAGGCTGCAGTATTTGTAGAGTCATAATTAGTTTCACAGCTTTTCTAAACCAGGGGTAGAACATAGCATAGATCAAAGGGTTTAGACATGAGTTTAAAAGAAAGAAATAGAATACAATAGATGCAGAGGCACTATTGAGAAACTCGTCTCCAAAAAGCGAAACAATGTAATATGGGCAGAAACATATTAGAAACACAAGAACAAGAACACCCAGAGTCCTGGCTGCTTTTAACTCTGATTTCTTTGCTGTTAGAGTCACTGAGAGCTGCAGTGTGACAGCTGTAACCTGAGAGCGCATGGCACGGGCCTGAGACACAGCCACCACAAACACTCTCATATACAGAAATACAATCACAGTAACTGGAATTATAAAGGATAAAACAAGGTCAACAAATCCTGCAATGAATTCAACAAAAATTATACATTCTCCAAAGCAAGAATTATGCTTTCCTGGTTGACTTAGATCATCTCTTACAATCATATAGCAGTAGAAAACCGAGCAGAGCCAACACAGACAAACACAGAGTTTCACTCTTCTCTCTGTGATTCTGGTGGGGTAATGCAGAGGGTCACAAATAGCCACATAGCGGTCGACTGATATCAGCACCATGATGCCCACTGAGGCAGAGGTAACAACGAAGGATATATAATTATACAGAGAACATGTGAGCTGACCAAGAAACCAACACACTGTATTTCGCAGGATTTCTCCAGGCATAAACAGAAGGCCAATGAGAAAGTCAGCGGCAGCCAGAGAGAGGAGCAGGATGTTAGTGTGTGAGTGGAGCTGCCTAGAAAGACAGGAAAATATAATTTTAAAAAATCAACAGAAAGAAACTATTCAAACAGGTATTACAAATCAGGTATAGACTTGTAAAGCCACAGCAGCAGGTAAAAAAAAGTGAAACTCTGCCTGAAGTGGGAGATTGCGATGATGACGAGCAGGTTGAGAGTCACAGTTAGCAGACACATTGATGGCATCAGAATGTGAAAGAGCAAAACTTGTGATAGAGGAGTTGTAGGCTTCTTGCAGGAGGTGTTGAAGAGTTGTGGAAAGCAGAGATCTGCTCTGCTCTGGGTATCCATCTTCACAGACCTGCAGAGAGCTGCAGCATTGTGACCAGAATTAGTAATATCCCCACACCTTCTTTAAACTCCTCCCCTTATCATTCTCTCAGTGTCTGTTGGATACTGATGCCCCTCTTCCCTTCCCTTGGGCCAATATATTAATTAATTTTTGATCATAACCATATCTATCTCACTCTCTGCCTGTACTCATCCCTCTTTCTTCGAGTTTTTGCATGTGATCTCATCAGGATGTCATTCAAGAGCTCCCCATCATATTGGACGAGATAAATGGTAGTTTACATAGAAATTGCCACTATTTATTTTTCCCCTCACAATCATCATAGACAGAAAGCAAGTCTTTTTTTTAATCACTTTCTTGTTGTTTCAGATATAAGTACCCGAGAAAAAAACAATAGGCATTGCATAAATAGTATAACAGTATAACAATTATGTTATTTAAAGTCGCTAGTATCTGTTTCAAACGGTATTTGACCATTTAAAAGTTTTATATTTATCCTTTCATAGTTTTTTCTTTCTCATCTTGTTCATCCACCTCTTCCATTTCTACTCTTGCCTGCTCATATCCATCTCATCCTTTTCCCCCTCAACTTAATCATCACTCCTGAACTGTAATTAGTGTTTTAACAAAAGAAATCCTCCAGGTTCAAACTTTATTTAATCTCTTTATTGTCGCAATTAAGTTATCATCATGCAACCCCCCATCCCTGGACAGATGACAAGAAATGGCTATGCAACAACATAACATTACAAGCTAGCTTGATGTTGTAAGTTTTAACATCCTAAAACTTTTTAAGTAATTTCCCTCTGATCAACAGTTTAATTACATTTTCACATCATGAAAGTTTATTTGTGGAATGCGAATCTACACATGTTAGATCCACTGCAAAAAAAGTTTCAGTAACAGCCATAAATGGCAGCAAACAGGGGATAACAGCAGTGCCCCAAGAAAGGAATTTCTATTTAACTTTTAGTATTTATATCATGTGTTATAGAACTAGTCAAGGATTTCTTTGTTTTAACATTTTTAAACATTATTTATCCAGAGGCACATCCTTTGATCCCATCAACATCAGAGGGGAAGATAATTCATAGCTCTGCAATGACTTGTTTTGTGCAGAGAGGAACCTCCTTGTCAACTCAGTTTACTGAAAGAAAAAAAGAAGTCAAGGCACATATTTAACAGCTTTTGGAGAGTAAAGTGATTAGAGAAAATTGCTATCCCTTTGCATCCTTAGTAGTATTAGTACTAGTTTTAGCTTATGCCAATGTTTCACAACCCTTCATTTTGAAGGTTGATGTTTGTTACTGTTGTTTGGGTGCCCCGCTTTCACAGCAGTATTCAGATGATAGGGTACGTTCTATAGCTTATGCTAGCTGATGATTAAAGCCCACTGAATGCAAAATGTCAAATTACAGCTCCAGGAAACTTGAGTTCCTAACTTTACAATGGGCGAAAAGTTCAGAGGATATATGCTGGTTCATAAATGTGGTCTTCACAAAGTTAACGATCCCTAGAGCTTTCAGACCACAGCAAACCTTGGAGCTTTTAAGCAATGCTGAGCTGCTCAAATATCCTCCTTTAACTTTTCAATTAAATATCATCCAGGTTGGGTCAGTGGTAATATGGATCCTCTCTCCTGCTATTGTCAGTCATCTGCCTCAATGGCACATATTGAGAGCTTGCTTTCTGGTACCCTTCTTCCAGATGCCTTAATTTGCAGCCAGATGGTGGTGCGCCAATACAGCAATTAGTACTCTCTCAGAGCCTTTGGGATAAGGTCTTATTTCACAATGAGTATGGTTACCAGGCGATTGACAGGACACCAATGCAAAAAACATTTTGAGAGGTGAAACTTGAGTCTTAGTAACGCCCCTTTTAAGCAGGGTTGGGTTCTTCTTTTCTCTTTACTAGCACAGGTAGAAGAAAGTAGGGGTATTTTGTTTGAACTTGGAGCTATGTGGGGATCCTTGGTGCAGAGCAGTGGTATGTTTGAAATTTTTGACATGTAGGAGAAGGCTTTATGGTTCACTCCCGTTAGATCGTCATAGTGGCCCCTCCCAACTCTTCTCATGATACTTGTTAGTAGGGCTGGGCCATATTATACCATTCACGGTAATACCGGTATAATGTTAGGCAACGATAGGAAAATGAAATATC
>NW_005187561.1:1414149-1423211 GCF_000239375.1 Pundamilia nyererei
TCTTCTTTTCTGTGCCTCTTTGCTGACTTTAAGAACGCCCATTTAGGATAGCCGCACGTTTTGAGTGCTTCCTTTACATGTGTGTGTTCCTTCTTGTGTTCCTTCCTCCTACCTTCGTCCAGCCAGTTGTATATATTAAGTCTCCCTTGCCCTTCGTGTGTTTATGTCTGTGTGTCTTGTACTGTCAAGTTCATGCTGTCAGTTATGTCACCTCCCCCTGTACTACGTCTCCCCGGTTCATGTCTGATGTTTCCTGTTTTACTTTGAAGGCCTGCATTCACTGTCAGTGTATTCAGTTTTACTCCTCCTGTCCTGTCGTTAAGTTCATGTGTGTCAGCTGCGTTCCCATGTGTGGTCACTTCCCCTGATCATCCCTCATGTGTATTTAGTCTCTGTGTTTCATACAGTCTGCGTCGCGTCTTCTGTGTTCCCACCCTCCGTGTTTCCATGCCTGGTCTGTTGTCTTCCAAGCCATAGCCTCACCATCGTTTGTTCCCAGTTTAGGTTTCTGTTTAGCCACGTTATCCCTGCTGTATTTGTACACCTTGTTTTCAGCCATATTAAAGGCTCGCCTTCTGTTAAAGCTCACTCCCGTCTGCTCACTCGTGTACGCACCTGGGTCCATTACACGCATTCTCCACTCGGTCCGTCACAGCGGACCGTGACAACTTGTGGTTGGTGGTTGGGCCGCGGTGTAATCATCACGGGAATCTCCGTGTTGTGGTGGCGGTTCAGAGGCTGGGAGGACATGCCTGCAGTTCCGCCTGTATTCTCCACCTCCTGACTGGACAATGTACGATCTGGGCTCCTTGCAGGCTTCCTTGATGGTTCCTAAGGAGTCATGTCCATGACGCGTTTGCATCCGCACAACCTCGCCTGGCATGAGGGGACGGAGGGGTCTGCTGGACTTGTCATAGTATTTCTTCTGTGCATGGCGCTTGTGAAGTAAGTTTGTTTTAACAGCTCTGTTGCTTTTGGGGCTGGGAACGAGCAGACGTTTACACACAGGTAGGGTAGTGCGCGTCTGTCTTGACATCAGCCTTTCAGCTGGAGAACCTAATGTGTGGTCTCATGGCACATTGCGGAGATTGAGTAGGTTGAGGAAGACATCTGTTCCATCTCTCTTTGATCTCTCCATCAACTGCTTTGCACTGCGAACTGCACGTTCAGCCAGTCCATTGGCCTGCGGATAGTCTGGGCTACTTGTCACATGAACAAAGTCCCAGGCCGAAGCAAAGTCTGCAAAGCGTTGGCTAGTGAATTGGGTGCCGTTGACTGATATTACTTTGTGCGGGCAGCCATGGACGGAAAAGTGTCTTTTAAGCTTTTTAATGACAGTGTTGGCGGTTAGGTCACGAAGCAAGTCTACCTCGAACCAACCTGAGTAAGAGTCGACGACAACCAGGTGATGTTGACCATTCCACTCAAAGATGTCAATGGCGACGGTTGACCAGGGTAAGTCCGGCACTTCAGTGGCTCTTTCTGTTGATGTGGCCTGGTGCTGTTGCACACTGGACATGCAGCTCTTTCTTGCTCTATATCTTCAGTCATTGTGGGCCAAAACACGATACCACGGGCCCTGCATTTAGTAGCTTCCGTGCCTGGGTGCCCTCTGTGGAGGATGGCAATATAATCCTTTTGCAAAAACTTGGGGATTACTGTTTTCGAGCCTTTCATGACAATGCCATCTTCTAGGGTGAGTTCACCTCGATATGGGTGGTATTGACGAAGTTCTGTGGGCAGCTGAGTTTGTCTGCAAGGCCAGCCTCTCATTATGACAGTGCTCAGTTTCTGTAGCTCTGGATCAGAGGCAGTGTGCTCCTTTAGCTGTGTCAGCCTGGAAGAAGAGATTTGTTGGATCGACATGATCTCGTAGTCCGTTGTTTCATCACTGTACTGATCTGTCGAGGTTGTGGGAGCACGGGACAAAGTGTCGGCGAGGTACATCTGCAAGCCTTTTTTGTACACCATCTGAAAGTTGTACTTCTGCAGTCTGAGCATCATGCGTTGCAGTCTGGCTGGAGCTGAATGTATTGGCTTGTTTAAGATAGTGACTAACGGCTGGTGATCAGTTTCGATTTGGATTTGCTTTCCATAGATGTAATCATTGAACTTGGAACAACCGAATACAACTGCAAGAAGCTCCTTCTCGATCTGTGCATAGCGCATTTCTGTCTGCGTCAGAGTACGAGAGGAGTAGGCAATCGGGGCGCCTTCCTGGAGGCATGCAGCCCCGAGTCTATACTGCGATGCATCACACGTTAGCGTGACGGGTTTCTGGATGTCGTAGTAGCTGAGGATGGGAGGACTGGTTAGGCTCCGTTTTAAAGCATCGAATGCATCTTGATGCTGCTTCAGCCAGCACCACTGAATGTCTTTGCACGTTAGCTCCCGAAGTGGGGCTGAGAGCTCACTGAAATCAGGAATGAACTTTCCTAGGTAATTAATCATCCCTAAGAAGCGTTGGAGAGCTGTGACGTTTTCAGGTGTGGGCATCTCCTTAATTGCTTTAGTCTTTGCTGGGTCAGGCTTTAAGCCCTTGCTTGGGAAGACGTGACCAACATAGCAGACTTCTTTGAGACTGAATTTGCACTTCAGGGGGTTGAGTCTCAGTTTGACTTCCCTTGCACGGTCGAGTACCTTTCTGAGATTGTGTTCATGCTCTTTCATATCTCTTCCGCCAATGATTATGTCGTCGACGATGACAGCACAGGGTTTTCCAGCAAAGATCTGCTCCATTGCATGCTGGAACACCTCGCTGGCTGAGTTTATTCCATACGGCATTCTGAGAAAGCGTAATCTGCAAAACGGCGAGCTGAAAGTCGTGAGCATGGATGATTTGTGGTCAAGCGTTATCTGCCAAAAGGAGCATTTCGCATCCAGGACAGAAAAGACTTTGGAGTTAGGCATTTGGGTGGCTACCTCCTCTATAGTACGCATAGGGTGATGTGGGCGTTTTAGCGCTTTGTTTAGATCTCTTGGATCGATGCAGAGTCTGATGTTATCTGAATTTTTCTTGTGGGTCGCCACCATAGACGACACCTATTCTGTTGGCTCGGTGACAGGGGTGATCACACCCAACTCGACCATTCGGGTTAATTCTGCTTTAACCTTGTCTTGCATTGGAACTGGTATTTTGCGTGCAGGCTTTACTACTGTTGTGACTTCTGGGTCTATTTTCATGGAATAGGTAACCGGAAGTTTACCAAGTTTATCTTCGAAGAGGTTTGAATACTCTAAGAAGATCTGTTCTGAAAAGGTGCTTTCCACATCCTTGGCTACATGGTGGACTTCTTTGTTCAATGTGATTAATTGTAAGTGGAGTGAGTCTGGTAAGCCAAGTAGGGGTTGTACGTCTCGTTTCACTACGAAGAACTGCAGAGGGTATTCCTTGCCTGCAGAGTGGCATGGGAGTGTTGCTGTGCCAGCTGTTTGGATTTCCTCACCTCCATATGCCACCAGTTTAGTTTTCTGTGATGGCAGGAGTTTTTCATCTTGTCTCAGTTGTTCAAAAAGGTCAGCTGGCATGACATTACATTTGGCGCCAGTGTCCACCTTGAGCTCTAAGCGTTTTCCATTAATATGCACCGTGGTGAAAATGTCATTCTTGTATGGAAAGCAGGGATTTATAGTGTCTATATTAATTCCATTCACATAGAACATTTCCTCATCGCTGCTAGGCGCTTGCATCTCAATGTGGTTAACGGGTCTCTTTTTGAATTGCCGTGTTTGTGATGACTTGCCACATTTCTGGAAATGATTCCATTTTTGGCACTTATGGCATTGCTGGCCATATGCTGGGCATTTGTCTCTTTTTGCCTCGTGGTTTCCCCCGCAGTTGTTGCAGTTTGTGATTGCGTGAGCGAGCCTCTGTTCTGGATGCGTTGCACGCCACTCATTGCCTGTCTTTGTCTTGACTTTGTGTGGATGTTTTTTCTTTATTGTGTGATGCAAGGTATCCACCTTTGTTGCCATTTGTTTTGGAGCTGCTAGAGCTTTTGTATGTTGATCTGTCTGCTCGAATATCTGGCACATTTCAATTGCTTTGCTCAAAGTTAAGTCACTGTCGCGCAGCAGTTGCTTTCTCATGCTGTCACTATTTATGCCACAAACGAGTCTATCTCTGATGAGCTCGTCTTTAAGCTGGCCAAATCTGCAACTGCCTGCCTTATTTTTCACGTAAGACTCAATTGTTTCATCTGGCCGTTGGTTTCTGGTATTAAACTTGTGCCTTTCCATTGTTATGTTTGTTTGGGGATTACACAGTTCCCGAAATTTGCGCTTTAGACATTCCGGGTCTTCTCTCAATTCTGCTTCGGTCACCAATCGTCTGTGTTCTCCTTCCCCCGCATGCACAGCGGGTGCATAAACGAAGGCGCGCTCCCGCTCGATGGCTTCAGAGCCGGCCAGGTTTAGCAGGATGAACGCTCTAGTTCGAGCATCCTTATCGGAATGAGCAGCGGCTATAAATATGTCGTATTCCTGCTCGAATACACGCCACTTCTCGGCGATGTTTCCACTGAACACCAATGGTTCTGGTCTATGGAATCCGTCTGACATGGTCGTTGATGCTCAATAGCCTTTGCTACGATAGCCGAGCAACGTTGGCTGGTTACTTGCTTGCTTCGTCCGCAAAGTGCTGGGAAAACTTTAGCCTTACTACTCCGTCGGCAGGGCTGTAGCACACGACCAAACCACAACTTCTGACACCATGTTTGATGTTCAGTAAAGAATCTGGATTCGTGATTACTAGCAAGCTTTGTTTACTGTGTAACTGAGCAGACATTACACGTAAGCCACCTCACTCCCGGGGGGGGGGTGTCTCACTTTTGCGCTGTCTCACTTTGTGCGTGCGCAGCGTACTACACGGAACAGGTATATTAAAGCAGCATTAATGAACAATATTAGTGAGATGTTCTACACACTCTGAGCCTTCTTCATGACTAAATCTTGGAAACAGCGGTCGATGTAATCTTGGAGAACGTCTAAACTCTCCCCGTTGTTCTCCAGGGTGTTAGAGATGATAGGACAGATGTTGTTAGTTATATGACAATTGATTAGTATATTTGGTAATACTGAAGCTTAAAGAAACTTTGTTCAATTCTAAACTACCATTCGCTTTAATTTTCCGCCAAAGTCTCTGGCGTCTGACGTCAGTTACAGCATGAGTCGCTTACCTTGTCCATCACTTCCGTCACTTACCTCTCCCTCCGTTTTTTCAGTTTGTGTAATTCTACTTGAATTTAATTTGTGTGTAGCACATTTTCACTTGAACATTTATTGTAACGCAATCCCTCAATAATTCAAATTCATATTAAGAGTTTCTGTTACTTTTTAAAAACTCTGCTGTCAATCACCATTTATTTCTTTCATAAAACTTATTTTATTAAATCACACATTTTGTAACTCAGACTCTCAAATTAGTGTCTTCAGAGTGTTGCTTCAACCGCACACACATACACCCACACACACACTCTGATAATTTTCAGTCACATAAAGCTGGATATTAAGACTTTTTTAGCATCTGTTAGCTGTGATGTAAAGGCACCCAGGGGGGCATTGCAATCTCTTTCTACCCCAGGTCACAAGAAACACTCCACACAGGAGTCATCACACTAAAGACTGGTTTGCAGCTGCCTGGTAACAAGGCAAACTTGAAAAGCTGGAATCTTCCCTCTGAGTAGCCACAGCAACATTTTGGTGATTAAAACAATCATGTCGAGGTTTTTTGTGACACTGTTTTCAACCAGTCTGACCCAGTGATAGCCAGCAACCACTCGGCAAACAGTATCAGAATGCACATTTTGTTGCTAGTGACAGGAGGTTGCCAGTGGGTTGTTAACCCTTTTCTAGGCCTCTATAATTGAAACCAGCACTATTTGACAACCAGTGTTGGGGTTATTACTCAAGAAATGTAATGTATAGCATATTACTTGTTAAATGTCTTAAAATTAATATAGTACATTATTGATAGAGAAAGTAATTTGGTATACCATTTGGTACATTAAGGAAAGATTTCTTTTTTCTACATTATGCTGATCTCACAGGAGCCAGGCTGCAGTATCTGTAGAGTCACAATTAGTTTCACTGCTTTTCTAAACCAGGGGTAGAACATAGCATAAATCAAAGGGTTTAGACAGGAGTTAAAATAGTACAGATAGATCACAATCGATGCAGATGAGCTATTGAGCAACTCGTTTCCAAAAAGTGAAATAATGTAATATGAGCAGAAACATA
The DNA here is from genome assembly GCF_000239375.1 of Pundamilia nyererei. Classification (NCBI taxonomy): domain Eukaryota; kingdom Metazoa; phylum Chordata; class Actinopteri; order Cichliformes; family Cichlidae; genus Pundamilia; species Pundamilia nyererei. The sequence continues at coordinate 1,420,387 of NW_005187561.1, forward strand.
ATAGAAACACAAGAACAAGAACACCCAGAGTCCTGGCTGCTTTTAACTCTGATTTAGTTGCTGTTAGAGTCACTGAGAGCTGCAGTGTGACAGCTGTAACCTGAGAGCGCATGGCACGGGCCTGAGACACAGCCACCACAAACACTCTCATATACAGAACTATGATGACAGTAAGTGGAATAATAAAGGCTAAAACAAGGTCAACAAATCCTGCAATAAATTCAATGAAAATTATACATCTTCCATAGCAAGATTTATGCTTGCCTGGTTGACTTAGATCATCTATTAAAATCACATAGCTGTAGAAAACAGAGCAGAGCCAACACAGACAGACACAGAGTTTCACTCTTCTCTCTGTGATTCTGGTGGGGTAATGCAGAGGGTCACAAATAGCCACATAGCGGTCGACTGATATCAGCACCATGTTGCCCACTGAGGCAGAGGCAATGATGTAGGATACATAATTATACAATGAACATGTGAGCTGACCAAGAAACCAACACGCTGTATTTCGCAGGATTTCTCCAGGCATAAACAGAAGACCAACGAGAAAGTCAGTGACAGCCAGAGAAAGGAGCAGGATGTTAGTGGGTGTGTGGAGCTGCCTAGAAAGATAGGAAAATATAATTTAAAAAAAAAGTCAACAGAAAGAAAGTATTCAAACAGATATAACAAATCAGGTATAAACTTGTAAAGCCACAGCAGCAGGTAAAAAATATGAAACTCTGCCTGAAGTGGGAGACTGTAATGATGACGAGCAGGTTGAGAGTCACAGTCAGCAAAGACATTGAGGACACAACAATATAAAGGAGCAAAACTTGAGACCGAGGAGTTGTAGGTTTCTTGCAGGAGATGTTGAAGAGTTGTGGAAAGCAGAGCTCTGCTCCATCCTGAGTATCCATCTCCACAGACCTGCAGAGAGCTCCAGCTCTGGCAGAGTTATGACTAGAATTAGTAATATAACTGATCCCAACACCACATTCTCTAAACTCCTCCCCTCTTCTTTCTTTCAGTTTTTATTGGACATTGATTTCCCCCTTCCCTTCGTCTTGGCCAAAAGCTTCACTATTTTCTTCCTGTAGTCCTGCCTCTCTCTCTTTTCTACATTCCTTTTGGATATGTTGTACTTGCGTTTTTTTTAATTGTGTCCTAATCTCTCTCTCTCTCTGTTCATTCTAGGTCAGAAATGGAAGTCTCAATTATTGAATTCACTCAACTTGTCAATCGGTAGGCCCACAAAACCCCTATACAGGATGTTGATTTCAGCTCGCTGATTTAAAAAAAAGAAAAAGGTCCTAATCCCTGATCCTATGAGTCTTGCCCAGTGGACAATGCAGGATTCTGATGCTGATGTGGGTGAGGGGACTCACCCAGTACTGGCTACCTCAAAATCAGCCAGGTGTTTTCCATAATAACTCTGACAAGACGTAACCTGAGTAGCTTATTTAACATGGCACTTGTTATTTCTGGTATTACTTTAGTAGCTTTGAAGGAAGGGTAACCTGTGGGAGCTATTTGCACTAATAAAAAATAATTCTCATTGTTACAGCAATAAAGGATGAATGTGGAAACATACTTACCACCCCAAATTATATTAATATTATAATATTATAATTATATTAATATTCAGTTATGAAAATTTATATGCTTCTGAAGCTTGTAATGTAGCCTTAGTGGAAGATTTTTATTTTTATTTTTGTAATTTGGCTATGCACACTCTTATTTGGATAAATCCAAATTGAAGAATGACATTATGCCATCAGAAATAAATGAGTGTGGTGAGGCATGGTCGGCGGTGTCGTGCGAACGCACCTGCACAGCATCCGCTATGAGAGAGTTGTGGTGTGACGTTATGTGCGATTGGCAGCTTGTGTGCTGCAGTCGGAATGACTAACGATGGCTCTGATTAACGATTTCTGGAGCGGTGGAGGAGTGACCATTCTAGGTCAGAAATGGAAGTCTCAGTTATTTAATTGACTCAACTTGTCAATCGGTAGGCCCACAAAACCCCTATACAGGAAGTTGATTTCAGCTTGGTGATTTAAAAAAAAAGTCCTAATTGCTGATCCTATGAGTCTTCCCCAGTGGATAATGTAGGATTCTGGCACTGATGTGGTTGAGGGGACTCACCCAGTACTGACTACCTCTAAATCAGCCAGGTGTTTTTCATTCTAACCCTGATAAGACGTAACCTGAGTAGCCCATCAGTCTCACCTGTTAACCTGTTATTTAACATGGCAGTTGTTATTTCTGGTATTATTTTAGTAGCTTGGAAGACAGGGTAACCTGTGAGAGGTATTTGCACTAATAAAAATAATCCTGGACCTTTATTGTTTCACTAAAGGTCAAAAAGTGGAATTCAGCAACACAATAGCATAATAAAATAATGAAAATCACAAAAAATATTGAAATCAATTATACTTTACTAATCTAACTAAGAATCTCTAAGTTTATTTTTTTATTTTTGGGGAGGAGAGGTTGAAGGAGGGATGAGCACAGCCAGGCCTAGAGAGACACTCAGCTGGGCATTCAAGTTGTTGACATTTAATCATCCGATGTCCACTCACACTTTATCTCTGTCTATCTACCTGACTTACATGATTTAAAACAAGTTTAACCTTTTAAACTTTAAAATCAGTTCTTTACGCTACATTTGTTACTCTTAACATTAAGAGTTCACATTTAAATCACATTTAAACATTCACTCACGTATAGATAAAATTCACATCAAGCTTCATTCAGTCTGTGTAATTCTTTTGTTTTTTTTTCTTTTTTTTGGTGTGTGTTTTTTGCCTTTCCCGTTTGGCTCTTTTGCCATCAGAATT
>NW_005187561.1:1447288-1452313 GCF_000239375.1 Pundamilia nyererei
AGGGTGGAAAATAAGTATTTGGTCACCTCAAACAAGGAAAATCTCTGGCTCTCACAGACCTGTAATGTCTTCTGTTAAGTGCCAGGAGGATTGCCAGGACTATACAGTGGGGAAACCAAACAACCTCCTGCGAAGCAGATGGCACAGCACAGAAGAGCTACCTCATCAGGCCAGTAGTCTGCAGTCTACTTACACATACAGGCCAGTGGACACTCTTTCAATGATGAGGATGTACACATCCTGGACAGAGAGGAACACTGGTTTGAGCGCGGAGTCAAGGAGGCCATTTAGGTGAAAAGGGAAAGACCTTCTCTGAATCGAGGAGGGGGCCTAAGGGTACATCTTTCGCCATCGTACAATGCTGTGACTGCAGACGTTCCCCAACTTGATCAGTGAGCTTTGATCAGTGGGCCTTGATCAGTGGGCCTTGATCAGTGGTTGTTGATCAATGGTCATGAGAATTTGCACAATTATGATGAAGGAACTGACCTCCCTGCCCTTTGTCCCTTCAATGGGCTGGTTTCAGTCATTATGCAAGTGTACTGTTTATAAGATAGGGGAAATCTGCAGTCAGCTGAGACTGAAGAAGACACTTGGATGAGTGACGTAACATTTGTCCCACTGAAAACGCTACATCCAGATGAACACAATCAACTTTTGGAGATTTACAAAGCATGGTGTTAAATTCCTTTATATCTCCTATTTCCTCACAGATTTCAATTCATGATTAATAATGGATGGAAAAATCTATGATCATATTATCTATGTGCTAAAAGAGCTTCTTCTAGAACATTCATTGTGACACATAAATGTAAAAATTCGGATTGAAGGAGGTAAGAAGAGAGGCACAACAGTGAGTGTCTAGAACGATCTGTAAAACATTGTTTTGAACTGCATTTCAGCAAGTGGTGCTCGTGCTTTCATACCCTCCACAACATTTAAACCACTATAATTCTCAAATAGATAAAGACAGACAAAACTAAATCATAAACACTATACATAATTGTTTATTATACTAACTAATTTGTATGTTATACTTGGATGCCCACACATGAACCTATTTTTTATGTCCTACCTTTAAACTGTTTTAATTAGTATACCCTACAGCTTTAAAATTGTACCCGTTTTTTTTGTGAAATGGGGCACTTTTGAATCATCTAAGAAAATATTTTGAATTCAGTGCAACTTTTGATTCTCAATAAAACTAGATTAATATTATACTGTACAACTCAAATGTAATGCAATTTATATAACAATTAAAAATATTACATTTTAATTTGTTATTAATATATCAAATATACAGTCTACAATATGGTTCTAAGATAAGCCAAGGCATTTTGCAACTTGTCTAATAAAGGAATGTGGATTTTTCAGAAAGCTGTAGTACCTTGCCCTTTTATTAATATACTGAGTAATAATTTGCAATCTCTATCATTTCTCTTATAAATTATAAGTTCTCTTAAAGCGACAGAAAAGATTTTATCTTCTGCTTGTTTAGTTTTGCCCATAAAAATATTTTTAAAGGAGATTTCTTTTTTCTACAGTATGCTGACTTCACAGGAGCCAGGCTGCAGTATCTGTAGTGTCACAATTAGTTTCACAGCTTTTCTAAACCAGGGGTAGAACATAGCATAAATCAAGGGATTTAGACAGGAGTTAAAATAATACAGATAGATCACAATAGTTGCAGATGAGCTATTAAGCACCTTTCCTCCAAAAACAAAAATACAATAATGAGGGCAGAAACATATTAGAAACACAAGAACAAGAACACCCAGTGTCCTGGCTGCTTTTAACTCTGATTTCTTTGTTGTTAGAGTCACTGAGAGCTGTAGTGTGACAGCTGTAACCTGAGAGCGCATGGCACGGGCCTGAGACACAGCCACCACAAATACTCTCATATACAGAACTATGATGACAGTAACTGGAGCAATAAAGGTTAAAACAATATCAGTGGTTCCTGCAATGTAGTCTACGAGAATTTTACACTCTCCATAACAGGAAGTATGTCGTTCTCGTTGAAGCAGGTCGTTCTTTATAAATAGTATGTTGTAAAAAACCGAGCAGAGCCAACACAGACAGACACAGAGTTTCACTCTTTCACGAGTTATTCTGGTGGGGTAATGCAGAGGGTCACAAATAGCCGCATACCTGTCGATTGATATCAGCACCATGATGCCCACTGAGGCAGAGGTAATAATGAAGGATACATAAGTAAACACTAAACATGCAAGCTGACCAAGAAACCAACAAACCTTCTTTCGGATGATATTTGCAGGCATCAACAACAGACCAATGAAAAAGTCTGACACAGCCAGAGAGAGGAGGAGGATGTTAGTGGGTGTGTTGAGCTGTCTGAAAGAAGAGAGAGAAATCATCTGAAACATCTGAAAATAATTCAGTTATAGGTGTAGTTTGTTCAAGTGTAGACAGACGATAAGTTGTAGCAGACTGAATGTAAAGATTATTGGTAGGAGAAGGAATATGGTATGAAGTACCTCATATAAAGAATATCTAAAGTCTCTAAGTCTGTCATCTAATATTGACATCTAATATATACAGATCATTATATAAAAATAGTCTAACAGTTCAAATGTAAGTCTAGTGCACATATGAGTAAAATCATGTATTTACTTAAGCTGACTCTGACTTGTAAAGCTACAATAACAGTTACAAAAGTGAAACTCTGCCTGAAGTGGGAGACTGCGATGATGACGAGCAGGTTGAGAGTCACAGTCAGCAGAGACATTGAGGACACAACAATATAAGGAAGCAACAATTGAGACAGAGGAGTTGTAGGCTTCTTGCAGGAGATGTTGAAGAGTTGTGGAAAGCAGAGCTCTGCTCCATCCTGAGTATCCATCTCCACAGACCTGCAGAGAGCTCCAGCTCTGGCTGAGTTATGACCAGAATTAGTAATATAACTAAAACCCATGCCACATCCTCTCAACTCCTCCCCCCTTCTTTCTTTCAGTTTTTGTTGGACATTAATTTCCCCCTTCCCTTCGTCTTGCCCAATAGCTTCACTATTTTCTTCCTGTAGTCCTGCCTGTTTCTCTTTTCTACATTCCTTTTAGATATGTTGTACTTGGGATTCTTTTACTGTATCCTAACCTCCCTCTCTCTGCCGATTCTAGGTCAGAAATGGAAGTCTCAGTTTTTTAATTGACTCAACTTGTCAATTGGTAGGCCCACAAAACCCCTATACAGGAAGTTGATTTCAGCTTGGTGATTTAAAAAAAAGTCCTAATCCCTGATCCTATGAGTCTTACCCAGTGGATAATGTAGGATTCTGGCACTGATGTGGTTGAGGGGACTCACCCAGTACTGACTACCTCGAAATCAGCCAGGTGTTTTTCATGCTAACCCTTATAAGACGTAACCTGAGTAGCCCATCAGTCTCACCTGTTAACCTGTTATTTAACATGGCACTTGTTATTTCTGGTATTATTTTAGTAGCTTGGAAGACAGGGTAACCTGTGAGAGGTATTTGCACTGATAAAAATAATCCTGGATTTCTACCTTTACTGTTTCACTAAAGGTCAAAAAGTGAATGTCCACAATTTAGGCTTGAATTGCAGGAAATTTTATTAATGGAATTCAGCAACACAATAGCATAATAAAATAATGAAAATCACAAAAAATATTGAAATCAATTATACTTTACTAATGTAACTAAGAATCTCTAAGTTTATTTTTATTTTTGGGGAGGAGAGGTTGAAGGAGGGATGAGCACAGCCGGGCCTAGAGAGACACTCAGCTGGGCATTCAAGTTGTTGACTTTAATCATCCGATGTCCACTCACACCTTATCTCTGTCTATCTACCTGACTTACATGATTTAAAACAGGTTTAACCTTTTAAACTTTAAAATCAGTTCATTACACTACATTAAGAGTTCACATTTACATCATACATTCACTCACATATAGATAAAAATCACATCAAGATTCATTCAGTTTGTGTAATTCTTTTTTTTTTTATGCTCTTTTGCCATCAGAATTATTGTCTAAAGGTGAAGAAAGATGCCCAACAGATTTACTTTACCGAATGGACCATCCAGGCCTTCCCGTATTGGTCTATTTGATTCACCTTTTATTGTTTATTTTATTTTTTCTTTTCACTTGCTAGATACGGGACAGACTTGAATGAGAAAAAGAAAAGGGAGAAAGAAAGAGGGGGAAAAAAAACCAAAACAGCGGTGTCATGCACCGTGGCGCGTGTGCACAAAAGGATCCAAACGCACACTCAAGCGCTAGCAGAAAATGACACTTCATTATAAAAACCAAAGGCGACCCGGGAAAACCAAAGGAGCAAAACGAGGAACTAAAAAACCCGGGGAAACAATGACGTGAGGGAGCCGGAATCGGGACCGTGGGAGGGATTAGAGGGGGAACGTGGGAGCTCGGCAGGGAAGTCCGTGAGAAGGAAATCCGTAGAGGTAGTGGATGGGCCAGATGATGCATCGGGTGATCCAACTGAGCAGGAGGACAGGCAGGTGGCAGACGCTGAACGCCGGATCGAAACCACAGAGAGGTGATTAACGGACTGGCGTGGAGCATCCGTCAGCGCCGGGTTAAGTAGCTCTTCAGGTAATCACCCCGATGGAGAGAAGGTGTGCCGGTGATGGCCCAGACTGGGGGTGTGGCTACCCGCGCATCACACATTCCACACACAGGACCACGGACCATGACAAGTGGAGTAGAGGGACAGGGATAAAGGGCAAAAAACAAAAACCAACAAAATAAGCAGACATAAAATACATATATCAATCACCTGGATCACCTGTTGAGAAAGAAAAAAGAAAACAAGCATTTAACAAGGGATAAACAACATCATGATGATCTATGGGAATATAACAGTAAATACATTATTGTGCAGCACGTAAGATTGACAGCGCCTCTTGTGTTCTGGGGGCCTCTGGATGTCTGGAGTTTTGATCTCCTCCATACCCGCTTCACACCCTGGAGGACGGGGCTGTGGCCCCCCCACACTCCCTAGCAGATCATTACATGGAGAAACCTTT
>NW_005187561.1:1452333-1453520 GCF_000239375.1 Pundamilia nyererei
TCAGCTGATCACAGCTGATCACCGGCTGACACCTTTGTTGTTTTATGCCAGTAGTGTGGACTAATATTGAAATGTACTGGTGGAAAACAAGCCATGTGAGGGAATGAGCAGTTTTTGTGAAATTGAGTTAACAAAAGAGTGGAGCAGATATGCTTGTGTTGTATGAATAAATTCTGGCAAGACTGACCAGGCGAACAGCAGCATGTCTCCTGTGTTCACTTTCTCTCCTGTTTTACAGGATCGTAATCTGGCTACGCGCCCGTCATAGTGGGGCCTGTAACACTACAGCAATGGTGGCTGAGACTCAGCAGAGCGGAGGTGTAAGTGCCTGGCTTAAAACAGGACATATTAGCTGCATTTAACCTTCAGTTACTTTTTATATAGTTAGGTAGGAGTCAGAACATGTTTCTTTTAGCTGAAAAACATTACACCCAGGTAACCTGCAGTGTTGAAAACGACGATGTTTGCTACCCTACAATCCATCCTGCTCTGTAGTAAAATCAGGGACATTTGACCGTCCTGCTGCTCCCATTGAAATTTATATAACCTATTTGAAATCTAAAATTTAAAATTGTCTGTAGCCTGGTGTTGTTACCGCTGTCCTGTTTGAAATGGATACTGTGGCGTGGGTGTGGTCTCTGACTGGCTGCAGAGGAGGGGTGACGCAGTGAGCTACCGGGGTGATTGTGGCGGAGGCGTGGCCCCGGGCGCGGTTGCAGGGGAGAAGTGGGGCAGTGGGCTCAACGGGGCGGTGCGGGTGAAGCCGGTAAGAACAGCTGACGGCGATTGTGGACTGATGATGGTTTCCCTCCCCTGTGTTATAGTGAGACGGAGAGGAGCGGGAGGGGAGGAAAAAGAGACACACATCAGCTGGGATCGACGGCTGTCAGTCTGTGCGACAAAATATCAGCTGTGAAGTGTCAATAAATGCGGAACTTGGCAATACAGACCTGCGTGTGTGTGTGCTGGTGCCTAGTATATTCCACAGTGATTGTCACTCTTTATATGTTGACAGTGACAGTCGGAGGCGGAAGAGCGGACATGACAGCAGAGATTGACTGTGTCCCAGTGAACGGAAAACCACAGTATTAATAAAAGTATTGCTGTCCTCACACCTGTGTCCGGTAGATGCTTTACAGGACAAACGTTACAGATACTAACTAGCTAACTGACTGGATGCCCATTAA
>NW_005187561.1:1454207-1456406 GCF_000239375.1 Pundamilia nyererei
GAGACTGTCCGAGCCGGGCCTCGAACCGGCAACCTTCCGATTACAAGGCGAACGCCCAACTCTTGAGCCACGATCGCCCTAAAAGTAAAAGTGCTTAGTTAAACTTGTGCATTTTTAACATACAGTATGGCGAGACATGCAGGTTGCATGCCTTGGGGGAAGACTTTATTTCATTTTATTTGCATTTGTTTAATCCGAACAAGGAGATTTAGAATCAAAGTCAGAGTCTCAAAAAACTCTCGCGATCCCCCCGAGCATAAACGCACCGCGGCTCCCAACATAAAAAACTTCCTGAAAAAAACTATTTTCTCCAAAAACGCACAACAACAAAAAAAAATCCTAGAATAATTTGATCAAACTTTCTCTGTTCCCACCCAACCCTTAGGCAAATAAGCAGGAAACCTCCTGAAAGACCCTCCGTATTTTATCCAAATACGCGCAGCAAAAAAAAAAACCCTAGAATAACTTAGGGAACCCTCTATACCCAAAACCTTATATTCGAAAACAGGGGAAAACTCCTGAAAAAACCCTTAGTCTTTTTTCTTCAAACCAGCCCTCTACTAACTCCGCCTCAAATTCAGCAAAGTCTAAGTTCTCCTTTCGCTCTCACTCGAACCGGACCGCAGCCAGCGCATAATTTTTCCTTCTTGTTTGCTCCCTGGCTCAGCTCCCAAATGCTGCTTACCTAGTTTGAAAATTTGAGCTGGAGACCAACTCCGCCTAACTTCGCCCCGCAGCCAAACACATAACAAGTGGGCGGCTCCCTTCGCACCCCGGTTAGCCAATCGGATACCGGTCCAATTTACCTTCACCGGGATAGGTTTATTCTCTCGCTGGCATTCAGAATAAATAATCTAACATTTCAGCTTAAATTTAACTGTTTTTTTTTTCTCAGAAAAAACAAACAACTTTTCTCTCTTTTTCACAAACAACATGGAAGCCAGACCTGCCAACCTCACTGTGGTCTCTCAGACCCCAGTAACTAGCTACAGAGCCTCAGCCACGCCAGCAGAACTCACACGAATGCATCTTTGTAGGGTTCAGCCAACATCCGCTATCCCATTGGAGGAGAGATTCCGTCTCAGCACTGGTGGGTTTTGGGGCTATGCTTTCAGCCTCCCCAAGAGCGAAATCTATTTCTACCACCTAAAAGCGGGTGAAAGTTTTGGATCGCTTTTACTTGCATCCGCCGATGGCCCTGGATACCCCACCTCAGAGCCCGCATCAGGCCTCAGTGTCTCCGGCCGCTATGCTTCCAGATACTCCGCCCCCGCCCTCATCACCTCAAGGATGGAACTCGCCAAGCCACCCTCAACTCGGTTGGCAATCACCGGACCAGACCCCCGCAAACACTTCAGTCTCCGGTGCCTCGCTTTGGGCTTTGGGCGACCCTGTATGCCGGGCCCTTTTCCAAGAGCCCAAAGACATTGATCCCCACCCCCACGAGAGCCGCAGTCAGCCTTCGGCTGTGGACAGCGATGAGGCGGCGACTCTACTCCCCACGGCTGTTATGGAACTCACAAAATTAACCGTTTAATCCTTAAGCTCCGTTAAGATGTGTGTCAAGGATGTGAGGTCTCCAACCCCTTGCAGAGATGACATTCTTGTCTTTTCCCGCTGGAAAAATAGTACTTTTTCAGATACTATGATGAACTCTGCAAAAGACTATGGAATGGACATTTCACCAACACATTATTACCATTTTTACGGTTAGAGGGTTTTTCACCACCAGCGGCTCAAGTCAGAGGCGTTGCCCAGGCATATCTGTTTGAACTCAGAGATGTCCGCGATGTAGAGGCCGCGCTGCAAGAAATTGACACCAGCATCACGGGGGTGACCAGGACAGTGATTCATAAAGTACTAGGCGAGAATTACTCACTCTGGCTCTCCTAGTAATCATTTTTCTTCTCTTCCCTGTTATTTTTCTTAAATGTTTTGCTTTTCTTGTTTTTTTAGCTTTGTTGTTTTTTTTCTCTTTTTGTTTTTTGGAGTTGTTTTTACCCGTTTTAAATGTATTGTTTGTTTGTTTTTTCATTACAGCAAATAAAACTTTCTTGGAAAAGCATTGCAAGAATCAAACTCGTTATTTGTTTTTACTCGTTCAGATGTTATGTTTTTAATTACAACAAATAAAATTGATTTGGAAAAATCTTACATCAAATAAAGCTTTCTTGGAAAAGCATTGCAAGAATCAAACTC
>NW_005187561.1:1456426-1457495 GCF_000239375.1 Pundamilia nyererei
AGAGAAGCAGAGTGCTCTGTTTATATTCTAAAAATGTTTTAAGCTTGTTTCAAAGATTCTGTACAGCAGCTTTAAATGTTTTCCAAAAGCACACATACACTTATCAGTGTTTCTCAAACTTTTTAGTGTGTACCACCTGATAAAAAATATCAAGCTTTAAGTACCACTATGAAAGCATGAAACTCGTAAATCTTACAACACAAAATTAGTATTATTAAATTAGTCAAATTAGCATTTGCAGTAAAGATTTTTCCATGCATTGTATACGTTCTACCACAGGCAACGTTGCTTCTATTTTTATACGGCCTGGGATTTTATAAAAATATTCTGCAGTACATCAAAAACGAAAGAAAACCATTAATCAACACATGAACATTACCTCTGAAGTTACAGCGGTTTTATTAGAGACACGGCTAAGCGTTTTGCATTTTGCATAATTTTAAAAAGTTTACATTTGTTCAGAAGCCTGTTGAACAGCAGAAATGAGATTTTCTTTTCGGAAGTAAGTAAAAGGAAAAAAACAGCGGCCGACAGCGCTGTAAATAACTGTAGAGTTGTGCATACAAGCAAGCGAATAATGCAGAAAACAGATTTTTAGACGGGAAACAGTTCCTGAAGTACAGAGAGAGAGAGACAGAGAGACAGAGAGAGAGAGAGAGCTGTGCATGAAGTGTGGTGGAAGCAAAACAGCAAAAGTCAGAGTGAATTCATGGCGATGTTTATGTGAAGCGTAGTTTGGATCTTCTTTTGCTGCTGGTTGAGTTAATATTGTTTGGAGAGAGATAAAACTAACAGCTTTAGAATCAACGCAAAAAGGGCGTAAACACAAAACGCGGACCCGCGTTAACATCAGAATCAGCGAGCTGTCGGCTTTCAGCCCCGACCATGTTCGTGCCGTCGGGTGAGAAAGGCGACATCTCACTGATTCTGATCCGTCGGCAGGTCCGCGCTTTGTGTTTACGTCTTTGTGCACAATCTGTGTTCCTGCTCTCATTTACTGTTTTAGCTGTTTGGTGGTTGTTGAAATTTTGTGAGGTTTAACCTGAGATTCTGGCGTTTCGGGCAAAAT
>NW_005187561.1:1457620-1464007 GCF_000239375.1 Pundamilia nyererei
GATGTTATGTTTTTAATTACAACAAATAAAATTGATTTGGAAAAATCTTACATCAAATAAAGCTTTCTTGGAAAAGCATTGCAAGAATCAAACTCATTATATTGTTTTACTAGAATCAAAGTGTAATGCTCGATCATGAAATAAAACCATAATTAAACATAACTTCAAAGATCACACATGGCAGATGTGTGATCTTTGATGTGTGATGTGGAGGACACAGCCGTTGTGGTTTTTAGAAGGACAGGGTGAGGAGGACGCAGGGGTAAGGGGGACTGGATGAGGGGCAGGGCTATGTAGAGTGCTGCGGGTTATTTCCAACCAGGACCAACTCAATTGTGGTTTTACTTAGCTTAAAAAGCTCTAATATTCTCCCAGTCTTTTCACCCACCATCTTCACCCAGACCTGAGTGGGAATTCGAAGCATGGTGTTGAAAACACCGGACTGGGTGTTTGAAAGGTCCAACACAAAATCATCTGTGTGAGCATCATCGGTTGTTTGACGACTAGCTCTGCAGATCCACCTGCAAAATGGCGTGCTGTTGGTCTCCCACTGGGTGTATGTGACGGTCTTTCTCACCATGTTTAAAGGCCGGTGTGAATGGGGTTGTTGAGTGAATGGTAGAAACGCGTGGGCCTCTTTGAAAACCGGATGCATCTGCGTCTGCTGGTCCCTGGTTTGTGGTTGCTGCGAGCTCGTTTCCCGCAGGCTCTTCTGGATTTCAGGGGTAGTGATGAGGGTCAAAACAGCCCAGTCAGAGCAAGTAAAAGCGATCAGCGGTGTTAGCGGGCCAAAACTTTCACCCGCTTTTAGGTGGTAGAAATAGATTTCGCTCTTGGGGAGGCTGAAAGCATAGCCCCAAAACCCCCCAGTGCTGAGACGGAATCTCTCATCTAATGGGATAGTGGATGTTGGCTGAACCCTACAAAGATGCATTCGTGTGAGTTCTGCTGGCGTGGCTGAGGCTCTGTAGCTAGTTACTGGGGTCTGAGAGACCACAGTGAGGTTGGCAGGTCTGGCTTCCATGTTGTTTGTGAAAAAGAGAGAAAAGTTGTTTGTTTTTTCTGAGAGAAAAAAAAACAGTTAAATTTAAGCTGAAATGTTAGATTATTTATCCTGAATGCCAGCGAGAGAATAAACCTATCCCAGTGAAGGTAAATTGGACCTGTATCCGATTGGCTAACCGGGGTGCGAGGGCGAAGTTAGGCGGAGTTGGTCTCCGGCACAAATTTTCAAACTAGGTAAGCAACATTCGGGAGCTGAGCCGGGGAGCGAACAAGAAGGAAAAATTATGCGCTGGCTGCGGTCCGGTTCGAGTGAGAGCGAAAGGAGAACTTAGACTTTGCTGAATTTGAGGTGGAGCTAGTAGAGGGCTGGTTTGAAGAAAAGAGACTGAGGGTTTTTTCAGGAGTTTTCCCCTGTTTTCGAATATAAGGTTTTGGCTATTCACATGAAGCTTCATTCAGTTTGTGTTATTCTACTTGAATTAACTTTGTGTGTAGCACATTTTCACTTGAACATTTATTGTAACGCAATCCCTCAATAATTCAAATTCATATTAAGAGTTTCTGTTACTTTTTAAAAACTCTGCTGTCAATCACCATTTATTTCTTTTATGAAATTTATTTTATTAAATCACACATTTTGTAACTCAGACTCTCAAATTGGTGTCTTCAGAGTGTTCCTTTAACCGCACATACATACACCCACACACAAACAGTATCAGAATGCATATTTTGTTGCTAGTGACAGGAGGTTGCCAGTGGGTTGTTAACGTAAAATTAACGTAGTACATTATTGATAAAGAAAGTAATTTGGTATACCATTTGGTACATTAAGGAAAGATTTCTTTTTTCTACAGTATGATGACCTCACAGGAGCCAGGCTGCAGTATCTGTAGGGTCACAATTAGTTTCACTGCTTTTCTAAACCAGGGGTAGAACATAGCATAAATCAAAGGGTTTAGACAGGAGTTAAAATAGTACAGATAGATCACAATCGATGCAGATGAGCTATTGAGCAACTCGTTTCCAAAAAGTGAAACAATGAAATATGAGCAGAAACATAATAGAAACACAAGAACAAGAACACCCAGAGTTTTGGCTGCTTTTAACTCTGATTTCTTTGCTGTTAGAGTCACTGAGAGCTGCAGTGTGACAGCTGTAACCTGAGAGCGCATGGCACGGGCCTGAGACACAGCCACCACAAACACTCTCATGTACAGAACTATGATGACAGTAAGTGGAATAATAAAGGATAAAACAAGGTCAACAAATCCTGCAATGAATTCAATGATAATTATACATTTTCCATAGCAAGAATTATGCTTGCCTGGTTGACTTAGATCATCTATTAAAATCACATAACAGTAGAAAACAGAGCAGAGCCAACACAGACAAACACAAAGTTTCACTCTTCTCTCTGTGATTCTGGTGGGGTAATGCAGAGGGTCACAAATAGCCACATAGCGGTCGACTGATATCAGCACCATGTTGCCCACTGAGGCAGAGGTAATGATGTAGGATACATAATTATACAGAGAACATGTGAGCTGACCAAGAAACCAACACGCTGTATTTCGCAGGATTTCTCCAGGCATAAACAGAAGGCCAACGAGAAAGTCAGCGACAGCCAGAGAAAGGAGCAGGATGTTAGTGGGTGAGTGGAGCTGCCTAGAAAGACAGGAAAATATAATTTAAAAAAAAAAGTCAACAGAAAGAAAGTATTCAAACAGATATAACAAATCAGGTATACACTTGTAAAGCCACAGCAGCAGGTAAAAAATATGAAACTCTGCCTGAAGTGGGAGACTGCAATGATGACGAGCAGGTTGAGAGTCACAGTCAGCAGAGACATTGAGGACACAACAATATAAAGGAGCAAAACTTGAGACAGAGGAGTTGTAGGTTTCTTGCAGGAGATGTTGAAGAGTTGTGGAAAGCAGAGCTCTGCTCCATCCTGAGTATCCATCTCCACAGACCTGCAGAGAGCTCCAGCTCTGGCAGAGTTATGACTAGAATTAGTAATATAACTGATCCCCACACCACACCCTCTCAACTCCTCCCCCCTTCTTTCTTTCAGTTTTTTATTGGACATTGATTTCCCCCTTCCCTTTGTCTTAGCCAAAAGCTTCACTATTTTCTTCCTGTAGTCCTGCCTCTCTCTCTTTTCTACATTCCTTTTGGATATGTTGTACTTGTGTTTTTTTTAATTGTGTCTTAATCTCTCTCTCTCTCTGTTCATTCTAGGTCAGAAATGGAAGTCTCAGTTATTTAATTGACTCAACTTGTCAATCGGTAGGCCCACAAAACCCCTAAACAGGATGTTGATTTCAGCTCGCTGATAAAAAAAAAAAAAGGTCCTAATCCCTGATCCTATGAGTCTTGCCCAGTGGACAATGCAGGATTCTGATGCTGATGTGGGTGAGGGGACTCGTCCAGTACTGGCTACCTCAAAATCAGCCAGGTGTAACCTGAGTAGCTTATTTAACATGGCACTTGTTATTTCTGGTATTATTTTAGTAGCTTTGAAGGAAGGAACCCGTGGGAGCTTTTTGCACTAATAAAAAATAATCCTCATTGTTACAGCAATAAAGGATGAATGTGGAAACATACTTACCACCCCAAATTATATTAATATTCAGTTCAGTCATTTTATGAAAATTTGTATACTTCTGAAGCTTGTAATGCAGCCTTAGTGGAAGATTTTTTTGTAATTTGGCTATGCACACTCTTATTTGGATAAATCCAAATTGAAGAATGACATTACGCCATCAGAAATAAATGAGTGTGGTGAGGCATGGTTGGCGTTGCCGTGAGAACGCACCTGCACAGCATCTGCTATCACGCCCGCCGTGTTTAAAACCACGGGGAAGCAGGGGTTGAGAGAGTTGTGGTGTGACATTATGTGCGGCTGGCAGCTTGTGAGCTGCAGTCGGAATGACTAACAATGGCTCTGATTAACGATTTCCGGAGCTGGGTCCATGCCCGCTGGAGGTGGGGGAGCTGCCACAGCTGGAGATGGAGGAGACACACGAGAGTCCTCTCCAGCTGGGAGCGGTGGAGGAACTGTGTGGGAAGACGGAGGTCCCAGTGTCAGGGGAGCCTGCTCGACCTGGGTCCGAGGTCTAGGCACGAGCTGCTCCAGAGTGACAGATGCCGGCCCAGCCACCTGAGCGTGGGCTTACGACTATCACTGCAGGGTCGTGCCGGCTCGCCAGGTGGCCTCCGGACCAGCATTGCCGTCGCTGCTGGAGGCGTGGCCGTACTCCAGACCAGCGTCGCTGCCACCACTGGAGGCGTGGGCAGCCTACGGAAGGGACACGGCCCTGTCGCCATGTTGGAAGCTGGCTGGGGGCAGTAGGTTCGGCCAGATCGTTCCCCAGCCTCAATCGGGCAATGGGGTTGTGTGGTGACGCTCTGATTAACGATTTTTGGACCCGCCGTGTCTCATTCACCCCACAATAAGGCTATCAAGTAATTGAAATATGGTATGGCCCGGTCCATATAGATTTCCCATCTAGCAAGAAACAGTTATCGGGTCTGCCGTCGTATCTTCACTGTAAACATACCACCGCAGACACAATGAAAAATGCAATAGTATTCATCACGCTACTTGCAAGACACTTCATACTTTTCAATTGGTAATAAGCTTCTCCTCCAGCTCATAAGCTATGGATAGAGGATATTATGTTCCATCTGAAGCTTGAACATTTGTAAAATACTTTTAACGACTCTCTTCAGAAATACATTATGACTTGGCAGTGATTTCTTTTGTACTTTAAGACAGAATTCTTACGGCAGCTCTGCTTCTTTCTTATTTTCCTCTTTACTTCTCTTAACCTTTAACTTAGGCCTTAGTAATTACATTCTGCCATCATGCACTACCATTTCGTGCGAGTTCTGGTCATTTTTACCTGTCTTTCACCTGTGTTTGGAGACCCGGCGCATGGCTCCTTTGTTTATATTAGGGATCAGCTGTTAGCACTGCGCCCTGCAGCTGCAGCTGTGCTACTGACGGACAGACCTGACATCCCCAGTGAGGTGAGGAGGAAGAGAAGGGGGTGTCGTGCCTGGAGGGAGCGTTGTCGCATCGGAGACGTTACAGACATCTCTCCCTTTGTTGATCATGGGAAATGTGAGATCACTCCCTAATAAGATGGAAGAGCTATAACTCTCCCTCCCCCAGGAAGATCTGATCACAACATGGTGCACCTTGTTCCTGTATATGAGCCTTTAGTACGCAGGGAGCGACCAATCACCCGCACGGTGCAGAGATGGTCGGAGGAGAGCGAGGAGGCTTTTAAGGACTGTTTTGAGTCTACTGTGTAGGAGGTGCTTTGTGATAACCACGGGGAAGACATCGACAGCCTTGTGACCTGCCTTATGGGCTACATTAACTTCTGTGTGGATAACATCATACCCACCAGGACCATGCAGTGTTTCTCCAACAACAAACCTTGCATTACCCCAGAAATTAAAGCTGTCCTCAAGCAGAAGAGGAGGGCCTTCAAAGCTGGAGACAAGAAGGAGCTGAAAATGGTGCAGAGAGAGCTGAGAGGTCTGATCAGGAATGGGAAGGACAGCTACAGGCAGAAGATGGAAAACCAGTTTCAGCAGAATAATGTTAGTGAAGTCTGGAGAGGCCTTAGAACCATCATTGGCCACACAGATCAAAACTCTCTGCCACTGGGGAATATGAGGTGGGCAAATGAACTGAATCACTTTTTTAACAGATTTGATTAAACCAGGAGACAGTCTTCAACATTGGCTGAACACTCACCCACTGCAGCCTTTCCCCCTCTGACACCTCAGTCACTTCACACCTCCTCTACTCACCCTGCTCACTACTCCCCACCCCCCAACCACAGCATCCAGCACACGTCTCTTTCGACCATCCAAGTTAGGAGGGAACTGAGGAGGATCAGAGCCAGGAAGGCAGCGGGTCCAGATGGCATCGGCTCAAGGGTTATCAACTCCTGCACAGATCGTATGTGTGGGATGATGGAGCACATCTTCAACCTGAGCTTGAGGCTGGGGAGAGCTCCACAGCTCTGGAGAACTTCTTATGTTGTACCAGTGCCAAAGACTCCACATCCCGAGGACCTCAACAGCTACAGGCCAGTGGTTCTGACATCCCACCTGATGAAGATACTGGCAAGCTTCGACCTGGCACAGCTTCACATCAGTGGACCCGCTTCAGTTTGCCTACCAACCTGGCACTGGAGTTTTCTGGCTCCGTTCCTCTTCACCATCTACATTGCAGACTTCTCCCACAACCCACTCAGTGCTTCCTGCAGAAGTTCTCTGATTACTCTGCAATAGTCGGCCTCATCACAGATGGGGATGAGAGGGAGTACAGAGAACTGACCCAAGACTTTGTGGTCTGGT
>NW_005187561.1:1464593-1465909 GCF_000239375.1 Pundamilia nyererei
TAAGAACATACAGATTTAGAAAAGGGGAACCTCAACTCTGAGTTCTTAGAATAACTTTGTTATCTTTGTACACACACAAGCTTGTATAAATAAAGAACGCAGACAGTGACAGAGCACGAGTGCCTCCTGCAAGGACGAGCGCTCTGTGGCCGCCCTCGCGAGTAAAGACAACTGCAGTGTCTGTGTTTTCTAACTCAGGTGTCTTAGCTGAAGAATTGTGGGGTGATTCTTAGAAATCCCCTGTCAATAGCCTTCGCTCAGTCTCCCTTATATGCAATATTATGTGCAATATTTATGTGCTATACCGAGTGCAATTTTTTTCATTTTTTGATTGCAGCCATTCCCCAACTCTCTGTGAATGGTACTCATGGCCATTGATCAGTGGGTTTTTGGTCAGTGGTTGTTGATCAACGGTCATGAGAAATTGCACAATTAAGATTAAGGAACTGACCTCCCAGCCTCCTCAGTTCCTCAGTGGGCTGGTTTCAGTCATTATACAATTGTACTGTTTATAAGATTGGGGAAACCTGCAGTCAGCTGAGACTGAAGAAGTCACTTGGATGAGTGACGAAACATTTCTCCCACAAAACGCTATGTCAAGATGAACAGAATCAACTTTTGGAAATTTACTTTCTTGGATAATTGAGAATGCATCAAGACGTATACCTACTATAGGTAATACGTTACTATAACAGGGTATTTTATTTTATTTTGTTGGTACCTTATTCGATGGTATATAGTATTTTATTCTTGTATGTTATTCTTTTCTTAACCTATTCTACTGTGTTTTTCTTAAACTTGTACTCTCCCCCCCTGTTTTTGAATCTTTTAAACCAATAAAAAGATGTAAATAACAATAAGAATAACACCAGACTTTTACCGTTATTGTTTTTACAAAAGTGGAAAAGTCCACAATGTAGGTTTTAATTGCAGGAAATTTTATTAAAGGAATTTAGTAAAGCTAAACCAAAACCGAATAATGAAAATCACAAAAAATATTGAACTCAATTAAACTTTACTCATCTTAGAAACTCTGAGTTTAATCTTATCTTTGGTGAGGAGAAGTTGAAGGAAAGATAATATAACCAGGCCTAGAGATGTGTTCATGTCTGTGTTCAAATCCGCTGGGTCTCACTGCTCTCACGACACACTCCACACGGGAGTCATCAGTAACACAGAACTGAAGACTGGTTTTTGCTGTGTGACGACCCACTGCACCCTGCCTTCTTACAGTTGTATTGGCAGTTGGCAAACAACTGAAAGGTGCATTACCGCCACCAACTGGTATGGAGTATGGTCTGGAACGACGCTCAAAA
>NW_005187562.1:0-1349 GCF_000239375.1 Pundamilia nyererei
ATGCAGGGTATGGCATCCCCTGGGTAAAGGCGGTGATATGTAAGGCGGTCAATAATTTTGTCCTTTTGAAAGTCTTGAAGGCAAGCTATAACTTTCTTTTTGTAGCTGCTTATGGGGTCTCGCTTTAAGGCTTCGTAGGTATTGTTGTCACTGAGGAGAGTAGTGATCTTTGTATGGTAATCTGTAGTGTTTAGGACTCTTATTAATCTTTCTGGGCCACAAAATAAACTTTAAACCTATTTTAAGTAGCTGTGTAAATTATAAATATCTGCTTGGTTTATCAAGACATCGCATATTTGCAAAAGTGTGCTGACATTTTCGGAGAAGTTACACAACCGCTCAATAGCAAGCGGGGGGATTCAATGGTCACTCCAGCCGGCGGGAGCAGCGGACTCCCGGCTTCATCGTTTTCAGACCCCCACTCTTTCGCTACTCAGGTTAAACATGATATATAAGTCAGTCAGATAACTTAAAAATGTAATTGTTTGCCTTTTTCTGTGTTTTATTTGTTCCGGAGTAAATCGGTTTGGCTGAGATCAAAGTTATTAGATTAAATAAAACTTTATTAATCCATCAGGTGGGTTCCTCCGGGATTTTCACACAGCTGAATGAACGTTAAACAGTGTGAGACAGTCGAGAATTTACGCCAGTGTCCTGTTATATTTTAGATAGCAATGAGCAGACGGCCGAGTTTATTAAACTCCACCGACCGACACAGCGGTGACGCAAATCTGAAGACTAGACCTAGACACATATAAAACTAATTAGCACTTCCCCATTGTGGTATAATGTTTGACCCGTTATGCATACACTGGACACGACTGTGATGACAGCAAAACTACAAACAGAAATGGACACTGTACACACACTCACACTCCCCAAGCATACTCTATACCCCAGGTCTAGGTACCCTTGCATCTAGAAGGGTAATTTGCCCCTAGACCCAAGAGATGTTACCCTTTTTCCAGGGAGGTGCAGGGAGGCCCAGCATCCCTAGACCCCAATCAGATGGCCAACTCCTCCTTTCAGCCCACTCCCCGAGGAGGTACAGAGAAGAGCGGTGTGAAGACCCCATACCTTTCTCCACACGGGCACGCTCCGTTTTGTGCAACTATTTTAAAATCCCGGTAGCAGTGCAACCACGTAAGCTAGCGCAATAATTTTTCTTGCATATGAAACCGGAGGAGTTGTACTTACATCTTATGCCATCAGCTTGTCACAGTTTCCTTCCACATATAGCTTTGCAAAAACTGCATAAAAAGCACTTGCAGCAACAAAAACATAATATTCCAGAAACAGGCTTTGCCAATCCGATCAGCTGTTTGTAACACTTCCTATGTCCATCAGCA
>NW_005187562.1:1369-3800 GCF_000239375.1 Pundamilia nyererei
CAGTCCACGGCCCACCACAATTTATATCACAGTTATTTCCATGACATCAGTGAGAATATTGTATGGATTTCAATTAATGCAATTTTCAGGCACCAACTAATTGCTGATTTTGTCCTCTTTGCTTTGTAGCTACCATTCGACTCATCAATGGGACTGACATGTGCTCAGGAAGGGTGGAGGTCCACTACGGTGAACACTGGTCACCAGCATTTAATATTAACTGGGGAATGAATGAAGCCACAGTGGTGTGCAGAGAGATAAATTGTGGAGATCCTGTCAAGATTTCAAGGCCATTTGGTCAAGGTGAAGATCTGAGAGGACATGAGATCCACTGTAATGGTAGAGAGAGCTCTGTCACACAGTGCACATTTAGGAACTATACCAGATCTATCACCGAAGGTATTGAAGAGGCCTCTGTGGTATGCTCAGGTAAGACTTGATGTTATATTTCAAAAAGAAAATGAATCCATGAAGTTCTTTATCAAACAGATCAAGTATGATTTTTTCCAATTAAAATGTTGATGCAAACCATCAGATCAATACTTTTGTATTCTAAACACGTGTTAATCAGGTACAACCCGAGTTATAAATTATGTCACTATCTTCACATATGTGTGCTATAGCAGTGCATATACAGAGAGAAGACCAATAGGATTAGGCCAGCCAAAGCACACACAGACTATTCACAAACACACAAAAGAATTGGACCATATAAGATGCTGTAAATAGGCTGTGCTTCAGTGCTGCACATGTTTCAGTCAGCTAGCTGGCCACTACGATTTAGCATGAAGCTGCATCTTTGAACCTTTGTTTTTATATTGTTTTCCTCTCTTCGTCACCGTTCCTTTACACAATTTTGCTATTGAATTGCTCTAAATTATTATTACACATAATTAATCCCTTTACTCATTGAGGTCAACTTGACCTTTTTGATACCTTTAAATGGACAGTCTACTTCTAGGTAGAACAAATGCAATATGGCAAATTATTTTATGCCTAACAAGTGATTTCACCATTACCAGCATTTAGCAAACACAATGTGAGACAACAGATGAATATTAACCACTTACAATGGTAAATGCTATTGATCTGATGATGCACTGATCACCCAGTGAGGGTAATATAGCCAAGGGTCAGCAACATTGAAACTATGAAAAGAGCAATTTCTGAGTCATTTTTGATGCTGTAAAACATATTCCATCTGTATGATGCAGAAATCATAGCTGATTAAGTCTAAAATGGTCTGTTGGTGTTATGATTCATTTGTATTTTTTCTTTGCATTTTTCTTTGTATTTATAGATTTATGTTAGATTTATATAACAACTCTGCTTTCCAGGTAATGTGAGATTAGCCGGTGGATCCACTCGTTGTGATGGAAGAGTAGAGTATTTCAATAAAGGCCAGTGGGGGACTGTGTGTGCTGAATCCTGGGACATCAATGATGCAGCAGTGGTGTGCAGACAGTTGGACTGTGGGAGGCCCCATAAGCTTCTTCAGCTTGGCCCTGGTACAGGACAGACCTGGACAGATCAAATTGAATGCAATGGAAAAGAGTCTACATTGAATCAGTGTCAACAAAGACCATATCGAGACAGGACTTGCAACAACACTGTAGTGGCTGGTGTTTTCTGCACAGGTAAGAAAAACATACAAACCCAGTTCCAAAAACAAAACGTTTGGATCTTTTTAAAAATGTAAGTAAAGAATAAATGCAAAGATTTCCAAATCCATATTTGATTCACAATAGAACATCAAAAGAATTTAACATCATCAGTGAAATTCTTTTTGGAAAACAAGCTGTGTCCTGTGAAGTAAAGAGGTGAGGGACCACACTGCTTATCAGTGTTTAGTTCAAGCAACAGCATCAGTATGAGGGTGCATTAATGCCCATGAAACTGGCAGCTTGAAAATCTGGCAAAACACCAAAAATGCTGAAATCCAGATACAAGTTTGAGAGAAACAGATGCTTCCAGCAAGATGACATCTGTTTCCATGTATATTTCAGTGAGACAGTGCTAAACACCATACTACAGCTAATGTAGTATGCTATTCTTTTGCACATAAGCTTCATTGCTTCCTTCTTCTTCGTTCCTTCATTTCTCTCCCAGAAGGCCAGCAACTGGTCTTTCTAGTTTGCAATAGTTTACAGACCGTTCATAGAAGACATGGCCTTGTTCCAACTTGCTCTAGAGTTGAACTGGTTGCAGGGGTCATTTTGAGCCCCTCCAGCATCAGCAGTAATAATGGTAAATAAATAGTCTTTTCAGTTCAGCTTTCTGTTGCTGAGATCAGCCAGAAACCCAGCCAGTTCTCCACACATTTGGGCACACACTCCCCTGCTCTGTACTATCCTGCTGTACCCTGGCTCTGCATCCCACAGGTGATATGTGGCTACAGGACCCTATATATTTATTTGTCAATCACATCTAG